>NW_020954588.1:49487594-49524063 GCF_900497805.2 Vombatus ursinus
TCACCCCTATGCACACGTGTACACACACCTATGCACAGTGCACACATGCATTCACACACACATGTACACATACATGCACATGTGTGCACGCACATGTGTACACTTACTCATGCACGCACATACATACACACATACCTATGCACAGTGCACACATGCGTTCATACTCACACATGTGTACATACTCACACCCCTATGCACAAGTACACACTCACACATGTACACACTCATACACACACATGCACACACTCCCACCTATGCACACATGCGTACACACTCACACACACTCGCACACCTATGCACGTGTGTACATACACCACACCCCTATGCACAGTGCACATGCATTCATACACTCACACACCCCTATGCACACATGCATTCATACATGCACACATGTACACACTCATGCACACACTCACACATGCACACACTCATACCTATGCACACTGCACACGCCTACACACACATGCACACATACACCACACACCCCTATGCATATGTGCACACATGCATTCATATACACTCACATATGTGTACACACATGCACACACAATGCACACACCTATGCACATATATGCACATACACCACATGCCCCTATGCACACGTTCACACACAGCTGTGCACACATGTGCACATGCACTACACGTACCTATGCACACACGCATTCATACACACACCTATGTACACATGCACACACGTGTACTCACATGCACATACCTATGCACACACCACTATGCACATATGTACACACACATTCATACAATCATAACCCTCTATGCACACGTGCATACTCACACACACCTATGCACACATGTGCACACTCAAATGAATGCACATACTCACGTGCACTCACACCTCCTATACACATGTGTACACACTCACACATACGTGTGCACACGCCACACCCCATGCACAAATTCATACGTACACACACCTATGTACACGTGCACACACATTCATACACTCACACACCTATGTACACGTGCACACACATTCATACACTCACACACCTAAGTACACATGCACACACACACGTGCACACACACACACCCCCTAGGCACACACGCACACCTATGCACACAGCATGCCCCTATGCACATATGCACACACCCACACACATGCGCCCACTCACGCGCAAACACCCCTATGCACACGTGCACACACGCACACACACTCACACACCCCTACGTACACGTGCACACGCATTCATACAGTCACTCATGCCTCTATGTACACGTGCACACACACACACACACACACACACACACACACGGGCTAGTCTTCCCAGGCCCGCCAAGGTCGCCCCACCCCAAGGGCTTCACAAACCCAGGATTCCGTTTGGTCCCAAAGACCGTCCCATTTTACAGGCGAGGACACTGAGGCTCGAGGCGGCGTCCCTGGCCGGGCGAGCCAGCTAGTCGGGCGGCTGGGGCTGGAGACCCCACTCGCTGCCCTGGGGGCTGGGCCTCTCCGTGCCTCAGTTTCCCCCCAGAACCTGACGGTTCTCGTTCCCGCCGGCCGCCTCCGCGGGGCGCCGCGAGTCCCTGCCCCCGCCCGGGCCTCAGTTTCCCCTGGGCCGAGGGGGGCTCGCTCGGGCCGGGAGCTGCCTCGCTCTCCCCGGACGCACAGGGGGTCCCGGCGGCGCCCCGAGCCTCCCCCCAACCCCAGCTCCGAGGCCTGGAATCGAGGCCTACCTGAGGGCCGGGGCCGGCGGCGACAGACCGGGACAGGACGCACCGACCCGCCGACTGCGGGCTCCGAGCGCTCGACTCCCCAAGAGGCGGGCCGCTTGGCGCCTTCTCGGCCCGCGGACCAATCACGGGCCGGGGCTCGGGCCCCGGCGGAGACCGACAGAGGGAGCCCGCCAATCGCGTTCCCCGAGAGGGCGGGATTCGAGGATCCCGAAGGAAGAAGCGCGCACTAACGGTTGCTAGGGACGCAAGCGGTCCCGGCTACGGTAGCCGGCGGGGGCCAAAAGGAGCGACGTTCCCAGGAGCCGTTCAACCGGCGGCGCCTGTTGGAGTTCTGAGTCGGGGAGATTCCCGGACGGCTGCGGGACTTTTCGGCAGATGGAGGCAGGCCTCTGTGCCCAGGCCCTGTGCCCGCAGTGTGCTTGGTCCTTCTCGTGGTCTTCGCACCTCCTCCCCGCAGCGCTCCCTGATCGCCCCTGTCCGGAGCTGAAAACTACTCACACATTCCGAGAACTCTCCTTCTGAACTTCTGCCCCCTTCCCTCTCTCCCGTTAGTTCTTCTTATCGGTGTGTGATCCGTCACCCTAGGAGAAGGTAAGCTCCTCCGGGCCAGGGGCTGGATCTGGTGCCCAGCCCAGGGCCTAGCGTGAGGTAGGTGCTTAATCAACTAATAGTTAACAAATGAAAGGCGCAGTTGGGATAACACCCTTCTTACTCTCTCCATCTGCCTGAAGCTGAGGTCCCTCCTGATGCAGGTGGGTCTGGACGACCCAGCATCTCAGGGAGCCTAGAGCCCTGAAGGATCCCAGATCTAGAGTTGGAAAGGACCTCACAATGACTTGCCCAAGGCCACACAAATAGCCTAGAGAGAGAGGATTCGAACACAGATGCTCCGAGTCCAAAGCATTGCTCTTCCTGCCACACGGCAAGGAGAAAAGTCAGTCGATAAGCACCTGCTACGCACCAGGTACAGTGCCAAGTCCTGGGGATGCAAAGAAAGGCAAATGACAGTCCCTGCTCCCGAGAAGCTTGAAGTCTAATGCGGGAGAAAACACACAAACAAGCTATAGACGGAAAAAGTTAGAGATAATCACCCACGGGAAGGCACTAAAATTAAGAAGATCCACAAGGCTTCCTGTAGAAGGAGGGATTTCAGCTGGGACTCGAAGGAAGCCAGGAAGGCAGGAGGTGCAGTGAGGAGAAAGAGCCTTCCAGGCGTGGTGGGAACAGCCAGTACAAAGTGCCTACAGCCAAGAGACGGAGGGTCTTGTTCGTGAAACAGCAAGAAGGCCAGTGTCACCCAGTAGGGTGTGTGAGGTATGGAGGACAGTCTGTGAAAGCGCCTGGAGCTAAGAGATAGAGGCAAGAAGGCCAATGTCACCAGACTGGGGTGGGGTGGGGGTGTAAGGTGTAGTAAGACTGGAAAGGGAGGGAGGGGGGGCTAGGTCATGATGGAGTTTGAACGCCAAAGAAAAACCAGTTCAATTACATTGAATTCTATGAAGTGCCTACGCTATGCCAAAGAAAAACCAGTTCAATTACATTGAATTCTATGAAGTGCCTACTCTATGTTGGGCTCTGAAGGGGAGGAGGAGGAAGAAAGAAAGAAAAAGAAGGTTCCTGCCCCCAAATAGTTTCCACGGAAGGGAGGAGCCAAGAGGAGAGAGCCCGGACTTCACCTTAAACCAAAGCAGAACCCTGACCCTTCTTGACATTCCAATACTCCTGTCTTGAGATGCCTCCAGAGAAGTGTGGACCTGCTCAGCGGCTCCACCTCCTTCGGGACGGAGAGAGCCCAGAAGCCAGTCAATTTCGGGATTTCCCGGATTATCTGTGAACACTCCTCCTGACGACAGGGCTGCTTAAGCCTCGGGGAAGGCAGCCGCGGAGGGGGGGAGGGGGCGTGAATGCACGTTGGAAGGGACAGACGCAAGGGGCATCGGAGGTGTTGGCCGAGCGCAGAGGGCTGAGCCAGGAGCCCCGGGGGTACCGCGGAGGATGCCAGGAGGAAGCTCCCGACCATTGCACGGACTCCGCCGCGGAGCGGGCTGCGTCCTCCCGAGGCCACATCAACATCCTCGTCCTCCTCCTCTTCTGGACGCAGCTCCCAGCCCCTCCCCGTTCATGGGCCCTTTTCCTTCCCTTTCACCTCCTCCTCTTCCTTTTCCCCTTTTCCTTCTTCCTTTCCCTCCTTCCCTCCTCTTCCTTTCCTCCCTCCCGTCCCCTCTGCCCCGTCCCGCCCTCCCCCTCCAGCTGTCACAACTTTTTCCTTAGGAACTACAACTCCCAAGCGGCCCTAGGCGCTGCACATGCGCACCTGACGCTACTCGGGGGTTCGGCCGCGGCGCAGTTGATTGGCCTGCCGGCGGCCGAATCCGACTCCCTGATTGGCTGAGGGCTGTGGCGACAGCTTCCGGAAAAGGGAAGAGCCACCAACATGGCGTCGGGGGGCGGCGCGGGGCTGCAGCAGCCGCCGCAGGAGATGATGGAGGGTGAGCGGCCCCTGCGGGGGAGGCTGCCCGGGGCGGCGGGGGCGGGGCGGGCCCCTTACCTCCCCCGAGGCGCGCGTGGGTCGAGCCCGCCCTGCCGCGTCCAGGGCTTAGGCCCAGCGCCGCGTGCCCCATACTGATGGGGAAACTGAGGCATCGCGGGGGCGGGGGCGGGACTTTGCAGACCGGGAAACTGAGGCAGGGACGTGCTAGTGGGGGTCACCGGCCCGCATCACAGACGGAGAAACCGAGGAATCCCCCAGCAAGCCCAGGACCTGGAGGGAATGGGGTTCAGAATCGCACCCCCTCCACTACGGGGAGGGCTCCCCGTAGGAAGCAGTGGTGATTGATTGATTGACTGATCGATCGATTGGGGGCGGGCGTTCCTGGCGGGGGCTGCCGCCGGAGCAGAGAAGCGGAGGTGGGACAGGGTTTGGGATGCGGGGAGCTAGACCCGGGCCAGTTGGGTCGGAATCTAGAACTCCCAAAGGGGAACGATGTGAAATGAGTCTGGAAAGGGTGGGAGGCCTGGCACACAGTAGGTGCTTCACTGTGGTAGGAAAAGAGGGTGGAATGGGCAATAAACCAAGGCCCTAAGAAGGACTGGGGTAGTGCGCCCCAAGGCACATGGGTAGTAAGAGGGGCAGCCCTGGACTTGGCCCCCGGGTCCCGGGACTTCAGATTGAGAGACTAAGGCTCGCCAGGGAAGACTCAGGGATGGGCGCCGAAGGGGGCACGAAAGCAGTAAGAGGCAGGAGAGAAGCCTGGGGTCCAGACTCCGGGGTGGGGGGGTAGAGAAGAGATGAGAAAATCCCGAGGCAATGAGATCCCCACGGGCAAGGCCCCCAGATTGGGAGTCCTGAGACCTGGGGTCACGGATCTGGGGCCAGTCGGGTGACCCCTCATTTCCCGGATAAGGAGGGTGAAGAGTAGCATGGTGACCTTTCCAACACTGATGTTGTGCCAGGCCCCAGTGGACAGAGTGCTTTGAATCACTTTCCTTCTCACAAGGGGGCTAACATTCTGTGATTGATCAGTGGATAAAGAAAGACCCCCAGAGGAAATAGCGAGGGCTGAGCATGTGTTGAGTGGGCATCCCGAAGGCCGTGTGCGTCCAGAACCATGTGTAGGCAGGGATTTTGTAGCGTAGAGCCTGAGAAAGTTGCATAAGAAATGTAACATATCAGAGGTGACGGATGAGAAGGGACCCAGGAGTCCCCGAAGGGGGCAGTAGCCCCCCCATGTTACACTATGTTTCAGATCTAACAAGAAATGTCATGGCTTAAAAAAGAAACCAACCGATTTTCTCTGCTTGTCCCTTCCTCACCACCTCCTTCCCTTTTTGCCCCCCCCCCCAAATGTGCCAAATGTACCTTGCCCTCATAGGGGATACAAATAATTAAAAGCTCCCCTCAGGCTCCACGAAGCTCCACCATCTTTCTGTAGGAAGCCTCTGATTTCCCCATAATTAGTGTTCTCCATCTCCCCAATGGCTCTGTGTTTATTTTGCATGTATTCTGTATGCATGGAATACCTCCCCATAGCAGCAGGTTAAGAGCAGGAACTGGTTCATTTTTGTCTTTGTATCTCCAGTGCCTGGCACATGGTGGGTGCTTGATGCCTTCCAGTGAATTCTGTAAAACTGTGGTCCCTCCCACAGCTGTAGGGCCGGGCATCAGCTGAGGGCAGTAGCATTTGAAATGGACTTTAAACGCTAGGTTGGGATACGCCAGGTGAAGAGAGGAGCCAGGACGGGCCCAGGAAAAGAGTACCTGAGCTTCGCTGCAATCCCTGGAACTGTGTGCAGACAGGAAGGCCCAGTCTGAGAGAAAGAAGAGCGTTCTGTGGAACAGAAAGAGCTGACTGTCCTCAAGGGCCTGCTGGGTGGGCTTGCAGAGAGAGACAGAGCTGCCTGGGTCCAGTTTCCAGACGGTTGGGTGATGAACTGGATTCTGCAGATGGACCGTGTGGCCGTGGGCATTTCAGAGTCTTCCTCTATAGAGTAGAAGACTACCGAGTGCCCAGCCCACCTTGAGATAACGTCTGCCATAATCTCTGTGAGCAGTTAGCCACTGCTGCCATCGATGAGCCAGGATGAGCCAGGTGCAGAAACACAGCTCTCTGTCTCAATAAAACCTTCCCTGGCAATCTGTCCACAGATGATATGTCGAGGGAGCATGGGGTTTGGGAAGCTTTGTCACTGCAGTCTGTCGGATCCATCTTTGAAATCTCGAGAAATTTCCAAACGAGGGGACTCATGAGGAGAATTGCAAAAGGGGAGCGTGAGATTTTCTTTTCACAACCTTAAAGGGAAAACGTGTCCCAAATTGCTGTGCTTTCACAAGCCTACAAACAGCCCACAGTTGACTGTCAGCAGCCAGTTTTAATGCCATAGGCACGAGCTGTAGCTGTCAGGAGCGCCGTCACCTACCCGGAGGTGGAGGGAGGCCTGTCAGGAGTTTCTTCAGACTCACTTGCCTGGCTAGCAGAAGATGAGAAGGTGGGCAGGGCGGAGCACGTCCCTGAGTACGAAAAGTGCCTTTGCCCCTCTTAGTCACTGTTCATTATGGGTCTTATTTCATGTCAGATGCAGAGAGGGCCTTTCCAGGAACTGAGTAGTTATTGTATCTCGTCCTGCAAACAGGCAATAATGTTTCCGAAGGTGACTTTTGGTTTTGCTGTTTTTTATACATTGTTTTTGTTCAGTGGACAGAAGAGTTGAGTCTGAAGAGTCGGGGGATGAAGAGGGAAAGAAACATGGAGCAGAGTTGGTCTCAGACCTCAGTCAGCAAAGCCTGAGAGATGATCAGAACCTCGACAACCCAGAAGGTACGTGCTGCCAGTCGAGAGCCCAGGACATCAGGGAGGAGGCTGTGGGGGGTCTGCGTTGGGCCGAGCCACGGTCCACGCCCAGCTGGCTGGGGAGCTGCCGTCTCCTGTGGTTCGTGATTGCCCACACGTGTGTCAGCTGGCTCACCAGCCGTCCCTCAGGGCTCTACACCAGGGTTTCCTGGGGTCCACTGGAGACCCTCTAGCTCGCTGCCGCATTGGTTGTCCTTGCAGGGACCAATCTCGTTTCAGCTTGAATAGACTCATTGCGTTAGAGGCCAGGCTCGATGTTGGAAGTGCTATCTGTGGCAGATGGGGAAATAGGTCGTGTGAAGTGTTGTTCAAGAAGGCAGGCCCAGATTCAACTCCATGACTCGCTCTGATAGTTGGATGTTTGGTCATGGTCATGACCTCTTCCCCTCCAGCAGAGTGGTCTGGTTCCTTGTGGAGGCCATTTTGGAATGCTGATAATCCTTGTTAAACTAAGGGAGCAAAGGCACCGTGCTGAGAAAGCACTTCTAGGGCATCTCGATTTTGTGGGATGGAGCTGTCCTCTCGGATTATTCATCTTACCTCTTAAGTACCCTGGTGACTCTAGCGACCCAGTTGTAAGGCAGAGGACCATTACTAAGAAGGTACTGGTCATGCTCTGCCATCAATCATTAGCCTTTGGGGACATTATATGGGCAAGGGCAGTGGTTTAGACCAACCTGGGCCATGATTGCCCCCAGCTATTTATTTAGAGCCTTGCTGCTGGTGACTCAAAGGGCCTTCTCAGACTTTGGTGGGACAAGTCCTGATTCTGGTGTTTGTGTCTCATTAAAGTCTGTGTACGTTTAAGAATGATGTGAGGTCTTGCTTAGCTGTAAAGCATCATGAGTGCCTAAGTTTTCAATTTACCAAATACTCACTGAAGGCCTACTCTGTGCAAGGCATTGCAGGAATTGTAGAGATGAGTAAAACAGAGCCCTGCCCTCCTGGAGATCAGAACCAGCATCTACTCTCATTTGCAGAAATCATCTGTCATGCAAGTGATCTGGCTATTTTCTCTCTCGAACTGATTTCTGGGTCGTTGTTTTTCAACTAGAGAACACGTTAAGATAAGTAGACTGGCTGAAGGCCCCCATGTGGCTCTAACAACCTGCCCTGGGTTCCTGCCCTCCTCAAATCCCACTCGAGCTGCCTGCTGTACTGGCCGCACATGTCCAGCCCTCCCCCCATCTCGGCATAGGGCCCCCTTCATCATGTGACATTTTGAAATTCCACCCTCCGACCTCAGCCTTCAGACCTTCCGCCTCCCTACTCTTTTCTTCTTACCTTGAGGATCAGATACAGACTCCTCTGTCTGGCCTTTGTGGCACTTCACAAGCCAGCCCTGATCTGCCTTTCCAGCCTTATTATGTCTTCCTTTCCTTCACACTTTATCATGCCTCTCTCCCCTCTCTGTGCCTTTGCCTTGGACGTTTCCCAGGCCTGGAGTGCCCTCCCTCCTCCCCACTGCCTCTTAGTGTCCCTCAGCTCAGGCACCACTCCTGTTTCTCCCAGCAGCCAGCGCCTGCCCTCTCAGACTCCCTTGTGTATGTTTGGTTTCTCTGTGTCTGTGTTGTCTCTCCTGGTAGACTAGAAGCTCCTGGAGGGGCGCTGGCTGTCTCATTTTTGTCTTGGTGGCCCAGTTCTTAGCACATAACAGGCATCTCAGGCCTTCCTCTGTGTTGGCCCTCCCTGATCTCCCAGGCCACTCCCCAACTCTAGCCTTTTCTGGCCCTGCAGAACCCCTGAGTCTCAACACCTTAGGCTGACTTGTCTCCGCCAGGAGTGGCCATCCAGCGTTTGCTTGAAGGCTTCCTGGAAGGGGCCATCTAGCCCTCTGCCTTCCAAGTCCCCTGAGGCCCAGCTAAGCAAGTCTGACCTCTCTGAGTCAGAGGGCCTGAGCTCACAGCCTGGACTCTGCCGGCGTGGTCATTCAGTGGAAGGAGCGTTGGATTTGGAGGCAGGAGCTCTGGGTTCACATCCTAGCTCATGTGACCTTAGAAGGGCAGGAACCTCTGTAGGCCTCACTTTCCCCATCTGTAAAATAAGGGAGTTCAGCCACCTGACCTGGGTCCCCTCCAGCCCGAGTCTAAATACCATAGGACAGCCCCGTCGCCTGTTTGAAGACCCCTGTCACCTGCTCCTCCTGTCTTTGGCTGTCCCGATTGCCCCCGTTTGGGTCTCTACCATTGATCAGCCTCTTTTCCCAAATATGGCGTTATCCTCTGACCTCTCTTCCGACCTCTGGAGCCGCTAGTGGGCTCTCTCTACTCACACGCCTCTCTCAGAGGGTCCAGAGTCCCGCTGACCATCTCTTGGGCTTGAGTGACTGAAAGAGGCCCCTGTGTTCTGGTTCCGGGGCTTCCTTCTGATCGCTGGCCCCATGCCAAGCCCCTGCCGCGTCCTGTGGTTGTGGTTGGGCGCCACCTCATGCCCGCGTTCCCATATCTCTTTTCCCTCGCTGACCCCTCGCTGCACCGATACAGTAGCCCCCTGACCACCTCCCAAGTCATCCTTCCCCCTGCAGTAAAAATCAGGTTCCTTAGAATCCCTGACCCTCGAGGCAGAAGGCCCCCGGGCAGCACTACCTGAGGACAAGCACCCATCCCGCAACCAGCCAGGCAGGCTGTGCCAAGGCCCACAGGGTGGCCTCACAGCCTTCACGTGAGGCCCCCACGTAAGGCCTGCATCCAGGCCGAGGCCAATGGGACTCATCCTTCCGAGGATTCTCAGGGTCTTCTCCAGGCGTTCCTTCCCCTCCTCCCACACTTTCTGGCCAGCCTCTCTGCTGAAGTTCAGACCCACCAGGCCTTGGGGCTGGGTTCCACGATGCCGTCCCTCACCTCCTCGCTCACCGTCTGTCGTCTTTCTGGCCTCCCCGAAGCCTGCTCTCTCCCACTCTTCCTCAGCCCCCACAGAGCACTTGGCTTTGTACCTCTGTGTCCCTCTCTCATGGAGTTTAATCTGTGTTTGTACCTTCCCGTCTCCTCAGTGAGGGCAGCTTCAGAGGCTTTCTTGAGAGTTCTGTGTCCCCATGGCTTTAGGTCAATGCTCTGTACACAGTGGGGGCACAATAGGCCTCATCTCAGTGCCCCCACTAGAGGGCCCAAGCATCGGCTTGCCTTCTCCCTTGGGGAGGTGAATGAGACCCTTGGAATTGGGCAGGACAATTACTACGGCCCTTCCCAGTGTCCTGTGGGGCCTGGGCCCTGCACTAAGAGAGGCCACACTGGGCTCGGGCCCGCCCCAGGCATCACACTGCAGACAGTGTCTGGAGGAGGCCTGCCAGCATATGCTTTGGAGATCATTGTGGGGGAAGGTTGATAGAGGGAAGTGGGGGAGGGTGGCCCAGAGAGCACGGAATGAGAAGCTCTCTTCAGCTGTGTTCTGTGGAAGAGGCACAGACTGGTTCTGCGTGGCCTTGCCTTGAGGACTGGCCTAGGAGCCCTGGGAAGAGGGACAGAGGCAGTGTTAGGCTCAGTCCTGACCATCAGGGCTGTCCCAAAGGGGAAGGGGCCATAGGCCTCCAGAGGTGAGGTGGGGGGCTGGGTGGGGCCCTCTGCCTCCCACAGTTCTAAAAGTAAAGATGAAATGAGTGCTTGGAGGATGGGGACTGTCCTGGATGCCCATGGGGTCTGGGCCATCTCCTGTACATTCCTGTGTATCCCTGACTTGAACATGTGGGGGAAAGAGAGGGTTACACGGAAAGGGAATTAACTAGAATGAATTTGACGATTGGTGCCAGCCACAGCCCCCCCAGGGTATGCAGGCGAGGGCCCGGCGACGTTCTCAGCCCCCATCCTGGCCAACAGTGAGGAACCACTCGGTTCACCTGGTGTCAGTGACTCCCTCACTGATGCTGGAGAAATTCATTGTGAGAGCTGACAAGTGGCTTTCCAGGCACACTGTCCTGGGCAGGGAAGCCCAGGCTTTCAGGGTCCGGCAGGATGGACCCCGAGGGAGGAAACAAGCAGGTTCTGTGGGCTTCAGCACGGGCTTCCAGGTGGAATTAGCACACCCCTAAATATCCACCTTGGGAATTATTCTCCCAGCAGGGCTTTGGGGTCTCTTGTGTTCCGGAGCAGCTCACCTTGTTTTGTTCTGGGTAGAGGCGGGCAGCTTTCCAAAGCAGTAAAAGGCCCATCCCAGAACATCTGAGGACTCAGCGTGGTCTGCACTCCCAGAGTCCGAGCTGTTGCCATGAACCAAAAGGAAGGCAATACGCACAGGAGGGAAGCCATCCAATTCTCATTTTCATGAATTAGGGAAGAGCTGAGGGAATGAGCCCACGGGATAATAAGCCCTTCCTCTCCTCCTGGGAGATGCTGCGCGGAGGAGAGGGAACTCGGGGTGGAGACGGGGAAGCAGCCCACCAGCCAGCCCTGCCCCCTGAGCGCCGGCCTCAGCCCAAAAAGCCAAATCCTTCTCCTGGCGGGGGAGAGGGAGCTGTGTTAATGGCATTTCTTTTACTACTACAAACAGTTCAACTACGCCATTGTTTATTTATTTTTATTCTGAATTTAATGAATGCCAAAAATAAAAGACCAGTCCCCTAGACAAAATAGAACAGAAAAAGCAGGTTCCATGTTCTAGCATCTTTTTTCAGCACATGCTGTGTGCCGAGCACTGTGCTAAGCACTGGGAGGAGACACAAAGAAGGGGAAGGCAGGGTTGCCGCCCTCAGCCCTCGCCTCCTCGTGCATCCCCACCCGCAACAAGACTTTGATTGTACCTTCTGGCCTTTTTGTAGAGGACTCTGAGCTGCCTGTGGACATGGAAACTGTTCACTTGGATGAAGATGCCGAGGTGACGTGTGGGGCTGCGGATGGGGAGGGGGCGGGAGTAATGGTGCTCATGGTACCACACAGGGCAGTGCCCAATGGGGCAGATAGGGCAGGGTGGCATGGGTGCCCAGCGGGCCTTCTGAGGCTTCTTGGCTGGCGTAGATGTGTGGGGCTGGGGATATAGAGGGGTGGGGGTAATGGTGCTCATGGTGCTGTACACGGATAGCATGGGTGCCCAGCGGGCCTTCTGAAGCTTCTTGGCTAGTGTAGCTCTCATATGTTTTTAATTCCAGTCATTGAACCCATTTTCAACTGCTGGAGATCTAGAAACAATGTAGTGTTATTTAAACCTGAGGCCAGTGAATTGCACACATCCGAAGGGTCCAAGGTGTATCTGTGTATCCAGATGTCTTCCTCAGAAGTCCAGGTGGTCCAGAGCACCTTTAAAACTGCCAGGGCTGAGGGGCAGCTAGATGGCATAGCGGATAGAGCACCAGCCCTGGATTCAGGAGGACCTGAGTTCAAATCCAGCCTCAGACACACAGCACTTACTATCTGTGTGACCCTGGGCAAGTCACTTAACCCCATTGCCTAACAAAAAAAAAAAAAGGAAAAAACAACTGCCAAGGCTGTGGAATCTCTTCTGTTGCCTAATAACTGATTTTGGAAGTCTTAAGATTTTGAAAAACAAGAGAACAGCTCAGGCATCCTTTTGAGCTGCTCTTTGGTGAAGGATTCTAATCCACTTCTCTGGCAAGCACTGGCTTACGTGTCCCGTCTGCTGCATGCATTTGTTCAGGTCTGCCTGGGTACATACATACATGCAGATGTATGCGTCCGTGTGGCCATTATTTGTGTGTGTACATACAAACACATGGATAGGTGTGCACGCACTGCGGTTTTTAAAGCCCACCGAAGCACATAGTCTTCAGTTGCAGTGACATGTAGCCTGTTCCATTTTTGCTCTAGTCCAAGAAATGACCGCGCTGTTCCCCAGGCAGCTTCTCACGTGGCCTGTTCTGGGCCATGAATGTCCAGACAATTCCACGAGGCTAAGCTCAATTTCTTTTCTGTGTTCAGGATGTTGATCTAAATCATTATCGAATTGGGAAAATTGAAGGGTTCGAAGTCCTGAAGAAAGTGAAGGTGAGTCTGATTCCAAATCGTTTGGAGCGATAGGACTTGATCACGTTCTCCTTCCGTGTCGGCCACGATGGCGGGTTCTGGAGATGAGGAACCTGGCCGCTGCTTGTTCCCGGCCAGCGTCCACAAGTTCTCGTTCCGTCCCTTCTTTTATGGCACTAAACACCACAGTTGAGGTGATGGGGGAGGGATGTGGGGTTGGGGTGCCCAGCCCAGGGCTCTCACCTTTCTCGCCTAAAGCAGAAAACTGCTCAGAGCCCCCAGGGTCTAAGACGCCCCAGTGTGTCCACTCCAGTGTGGTCAGTTCCTTCCAGTTTAGGCCAGAAAAGAGCCTGCCCTGAATGAAAGCCTCGCTCAGACTCTATGATGCTTGGGCGTCCCTCAGACTTTACCCCCAGGCCCCCACCCCCGCAAGGCTTCGTCCTGTTTGACAGGCCACAGGACACAAGCCTTGGGCCGCCCGCTCGCTCGTTCGCTCACGTGGGAATACCTTAGAGGCTTCCTTTGAAATTCCCTCCCTCAAGAAGGGATCGGCGAATGCCAGCCAAATAACTTGTCTTGGTGTAGTTCTTTAAGGCTTCTTAAGTGTTCTCCTCACAATAAAAATTAAATGAATTGAACCATGAGGGTTAACAAGGGTGGGATTTATTGGAGATAATCAACAGAGGGAAGGTACTAGAATTAAGGGAGATGGGAGAGGTTTCTTGGAGAAGGACAGATTTTGGCTTGGCCTGCAGGGAAGCCAGGAGGCAGAGCAGAGGAGGGAGACAGCCAGGAAGAAGGCCTGGAGCTGAGAGACAGGTGGAGAGGCTTGTTTGTGGAAGGGCCACGAGGCCAGTGCCACGGCAGAGCAGAGAGGGAGACAGCCAGGAGAGTGGCCTAGAGCTGAGAGATCGGGGGGGGGGGTGGGGTCGGGAGGGGCCGCGCGGCCAGTGCCATGGCAGAGAGACAGCCAGGAGAATGGCCTGGAGCTGAGAGGTTGGGCGGGGGGGTTGTTTGTGGAAGGGCCATAGGGCCAGTGCCACTGGACAAAGAGGGCATGTTGGGAGTGGGGTAGGAGAGGACTGGGAAGGTAGGAGGGGGCAGGCCATGAAGGGCTTTGAATACCAAGCGCTAGATTTTATATTTGGTCCTCAGGAGCTCATCTGAATAAGTGGGCGGGGGGACACAGTGAGGCCTGCAATCCAGGGAGATCATTCTGACAGCGGCTGAGTGAAGGAAATTCCGGCAAAGGAGACTGAGAAGAAGGAGTGATCAGACACGTGGGAAGGGGTGAGAAGAGAGCAGGGAGGGGAGAGGACCCCAGAGAAGGACAGAGCCAGACACTGCAATCGGCACTGGGAATACAACGCGAGGCAGAAATCTGGCCCTGCCTTCAAGATCTCTTGTTCTTCAGGGAAGGCAACATGCAAGAAACTGTCCATGCTAGAGAGCTGCTGTGGAAGTACAGTGGGTTTCCGAAGAAGGGCCCTGGCCATGGGGCAGGGACCAGGAAAGGGACCCTCACTGAGGCTCAATGCCCAAGAAGCTGGTGTGGCTGCATCGCAGGGGCACGGGCTGAAGACCACTGGCCGTTCTGGAGGCCGGGACATGCACGGCTCCCCATGCTGAGCCCAGGACTTTCTCTCTGACGCTGGGAGCCACTGGCCCTCACTGAATAAGGGTGGAGATGGTGACCCAGTCACACCTTAGCTGAGCGGAGGGGGGCCTAGGATGGGGGAGAGATTTGTGGCAGGGAGAGCCAAGCGGGATGCAATGAGGACCTGCACCAGGCTGGTGGCCGTGGGAGTGGAGATGTGGTCACAGTGGAAACAACAGAGCATGGCTACAGACGAGATCTGGGGGTCAAGAGTGATGCTGGGGGTGGGGCAAGTCTGGGTGCCTCGGAGGAAGGTGGTGCCCTCAGCAGTCAGAGGAAAGTCAGGAGGGGGGAGGCTTTGGGAGGAGGTCGTGAGGTCAGTTTTGAGCATGCCCGGCGTAAGATGCCCTTGGGTGATCCAGTCATAGTCGTCCTAGAAGCAGCGGGCGATGCTAGATGGTCATCTTCCTGGCCGTGGTCATTGAACCTGGGAAGTTATGACATCACCGAGTGATAGTCTAGAGACGAGAGAGGGCCCGTCACCGAGCCTTGGGCTTACGGACAGTCGGGCAAAGGAGAGAAGCAGCAGAAAGCAGTGTTGTGAACAAAGAGGGTCGTCAGCAGCGTCAGAGCCTGGAGAGACATCCAGAAGGGTGAAGGTTGGGAAAAGGCCACTAGATTTGGCAGGTAGGAGATCACTGGTAACTTTGGAGAGAGCAGTTTCAGATGAAATGAACCTCTCAGGGTTCGGGATAGGTCAACGGCCTGGGAAAGAACTGAGAGGTTGAAAAGCGATGGAGATCCCATGAGGCCCTCGAAGACGACTAGGGCCCAGGCAGAGGGAAAGATGGAGGATGAAATATCACGGTCAGAGAGAGGCATGTCAGCATTCACAAACAGGACGTGGAGCTCTTGGGGGTGTGGCCAGTCTGTGGCTGAGCTGGCCTGAAGAAGCAGGTCATGACACCCTTGGAGAGTGAGGAAGCAAGAAGCTGGACCCTGAGAGATCGTGGTCAGACAGATTGAAGTCCCCTACAATGAGGGCAGGAGTTGGAAAAGAGACAAGGATGGGTCGTGGCAGAGGGAGAGTCGGAAGTGGCCTTGAGGACCGACTGCCCCCGACCCCAGGCAGTGAAGGGCCCCGAATCAAAGTGCACCTCAGAGCAGCGGGGGCAGCCAGCCGAGGGGGCCATATCTTCAGGAGGGAGAGGAGGAAGGGACAGATGAAAGCCCGTTTGTTCTCAGGAGAGCCAGCAGGGTGACCTGGGCACGGGCTTTGTATGGTAACAGCTGAGGGTCCCGAGTCACTGGGGGGGGGGGGGGGGGCCCGGGGGCCGGGGGGGCTTGCGGGGGGGGGGCGGGGGGGGGGGCTGGGGGGGACCGGGGGGGGGGCCCGGGGCCCGGGGGGGGGGGGAGGAGTGCTCGGCGCCGAGGAGTCATTGCAGGCAGAGTTCATTGAGGGAGGCAGGGCCGTCCTGTGAGAGGTGCCACGTTTGCCTTTGATTCTGGGCAAAGTACAAGTACCACTGTCAAAAAAAGGAAGGAGGGAGAAATACTGACCTCCTGCAGGCAGGCATAGTCTGGGCCCCCTTTCTTCACAGGTAACCCTCCTGACCACCATCTTTCCCTTTGTCCCCCTTCAGACCCTCTGCCTCCGTCAGAACCTCATTAAGTGTATTGAGAACCTGGAAGAGCTACAGAGCCTTCGAGAGCTGGACCTCTATGACAACCAGATCAAAAAGATTGAGAACCTGGAGGCGCTCAAGGACCTTGAGTGAGTTCGAGGAGGGGCTGCCCGGGGCAGGGAGGGCCAAGGGGGGCTGCCCTGCTGCCAACCTTGTCAGTGGGAGCACCGCGGCTTCAGGCCCTCAAGGGGCGGCTTTCTAGGAGCCCTACCCCTAGTGGACGGCCTTGCTGACCGTCTGGTTGTGGTGGCAGCCTCTGCCACTGAGCTCTGCTGGTCACGGGCAGCAGCCCAAGCAGGCCACGCCCTAGAAGCCGGCCCATCCCTGGCGCTGCCTTCAGGAGGAGGAGCATGGGCGGCATGAATGTGAGTCCTTTGTTCACAAGGCTGAGTCAGGCCTGGTTGCTAGGCTGGATTTAGGTATGACACGAAAGCCAGGGGAAAGCTGGCAGAAGCTCGGGGTTCCGGGGCTTCCTGTTGGCAGCAAGAATGAGCAGGAGAAGGAGCTGTGTCTGTCTCGGAAGCTGTGTCCTTCCCACACAGAGCTTTCGTCCTGTTTCTCTAAATCGAGGAGGCCTTTGCTGTTAAAATAAGAATAACATTTTTCATCTTTTTTTTTTTTTGGTACCAGGACTTTAGATATTTCTTTTAATCTTCTACGAAACATCGAAGGGATAGATCAGCTCACCCAGCTGAAGAAACTTTTCCTGGTCAACAATAAAATCAACAAAATTGAAAACATAAGTAACCTCCAGCAATTAAAGATGTTAGAACTTGGATCAAATCGAATCCGGGTAGGTGCTGTCTGGGCATCTGTAGAGGGAGGCGCCTCCCGCCAGTGGACAGTGACGGGCAGGAGCTGGCGATCTGGCCCGGGGGCCCTCGAGTGGTGACAGGAGACTCAGGCAGGGCCGGACGTGGCATCGGGAAGGAGGGGGCAGATTCCCCAGGGAGGTTGTGCGGTTTCTGTTCCCTGATCAAAAACCAAAGAAAACCCTGAGAAGTCCAGGAAGGAGTTTGTGTTCCTGAAGCGCATGGTTTTCTCGATTCATTCCTCAGTCCCTTTTAGTTGTAATCACACACACACACACACACAGAGCCCTCTAGAATAAGGCCCCACCTGCCTTCTGTGGGGGTGGTGAGCTGCTCATGATCTCTCTGGGGCGTCAGTCCCCTCTGTGCCCTCACCAGTAGAGCCCCTGGCCTACCTGGATGCTCCATCCATTGCCTCCAGGCCTTTGCCTTGGCTGTCCCTCATGCCCAGCTGTCCTGCTGTGTGGAGGATGGGAGACCCCCATCCCCCATAGGCCTGGGTCAGAGGCTCAGGACAGGAAGCCTCCTGGGCTTCTACATTATTCATTCCCCTCTCTGAAGCCTCTGTCACACACCGTCTTATTGGAGATGCTTGCTCGTAATTGATTATCTCCTGACATGGTAGAAAGAGCAATGGGTCTGGTCAGGCAGGAAGCCAGCCAGCGTTCTGGGCCTGCCGTGCCCAGCTGTGGTCCTCGCTCTGCTCCCAGCTCTCCACGCCTGTGCTCATCCTTCGTCCTCAGGGAGCACTTTTTCTTTGTTTTTAAAAGGCAACCTGGCATTATCTAGAGAGGAGTACTGAACTGGGAATCCTGGGGCCTGGGTTCCGATCCCGGCTTGGCTGCATATCCCTGTGTAATGTTGAAGGAGTCTGCCCTGCGCCAGGCCTTAGTTTGCTCATCTATAAAGGGGATCAGAGCAGGCGTCCTTCACACGAGGTCTTGGGGGGAGGGGATGGATTTTTCAGGGGGTCCAGGACTTTGGATGAGAAAAAAATGACATCTTTATTTGTCACTCTGATTAGTTTCCTTTGTAACCCTGTGATTTAAAAACCTTCCTTCCGAGAAGGGATGCATGCCACAAGCCGGGTAGAGAAGCCCTGCTTTGCCCTTTCACATTCTTGAAGGGAGGATGCCGAGGCTTACGAGGTGATCCCTTGCCGGGGTCTCAGGGGTAGCTAGGCCTGGAGCTGGAGGAGCCTCCAGCCAGCTCCCTGTGTCCTCTCCTCAGGCCATCGAGAACATCGACAGCTTGACCAACCTCGACAGCTTGTTCTTGGGGAAAAATAAGATAACCAAGCTGCAGAATCTGGACGCCCTCAGCAACCTGACGGTGCTCAGCATGCAGGTAGGGCGCGGGCGGGGGTGGGGGCGGGGGCGGGGAGGGCTGGCTTCTCTTCCTTCCTTCCTTCCTTCCTCGTGCTTGTTTGACTCTGGGCCCCTTCGTGCCGTTTACTCTGCAGCCATCCTCCTCCTCCTCCTAAAAAGATAGGTTAGGTACCAAGCGAGTCCACGCATTCCCAGACTGTTATGAGAAAAGGTGCCGTCTACACTGCCAGACGTTGTGTAAACTGGACTCACTTGTGCTAATGTGGTCGTGGGATGAACTGTGTCTGCGCTTGTGGGAGGACCTGAAACTCCTTCAGTTCACTTCTGTGGGAGAGGGAGGAGATGGGAGTCCCTTTGCAGATAAAGCAAGGTAAATAAGATCATAGGAAAAATACTGAAGAGGCTAGTGCTTAAATTACACGAGAGTAACTTGTATGCCAGCAGTGTGCTGGATAGGAACCCTTCTTATCTACCCCCTGAGAACCCTTGAGGACCCTACATGGAGTTGTCAGGGTCATTACTCTGTGGCTAAAAGGGACCTCAGAGCTCTCGTTTGATGGGCCAGGAAGGGAGCCAGGAGGCTGTGACTTGCCCCCGGAGGGCAGCGCCTTCCCATCGCCCTGGCCTTGGGGAGCGATCCTCCCAGTTATGGGGAACCCATATTGAGGGCCCAGCCTGGCTCCTTTGGGTGCCCCGGACATGAGAGGCCACAGTTGCAAGTCCCGGGTTCTGGTTTGTGGCCAGCTCTTTAGCCGGGGGATTTCAGTGCGTGTTGCCTCTGCACCCATGATCAGGACTGCCTTTAGCTGTGGTTGGCAACCCTGAACTGCTTTTTGTTTTTTTCCTGACAAATTCCTTATGTATTTTAAGTAACCTGTTTTGGTAAGTTTTTCTTGGTGTCGGGGGTTTTCATGCATCACCCTGCTTTCCCTGGTAAGGCTGCCTTCCAAAGAGCCATTCAGTGGAACAGGTAATGCTTCCGAAGGACAAAAAAGAAAAAGGAGAGCCCGCAGTTGCGTGGGCTGCCCGTGCTCTGGGAGCCACCCTCACGCTGATTTCTGCGGCGGTGGCTCTGCCCACTTCATGCTGCACCGGGCCCTGGAGGTCTCTCCGTGCATTCCTCTGGAGTAGTCACATTTGTCCTCAATTGTGATGCAGGGATACTCCATTCCACTCATGAGCCATGCTTGTGGAGCCGTTGCCCAGCGCATGGCATCAGCTTGGTTCCCTATTCTATGCTGACCCGAATATTTTGGTTTGCTGGAGGACTCTCATCTTGTCAGTGGCCTACTTGGGGTGTGAGCCTCGTATCTTTAGGTCAAAGAGGATGAATGTTTTAATCGTTTTATCTGCATAATTCTTAATTGCCTTCCAAAATGGTCGTGGTGATTCATAGCTCCTCCAGCAAAGCAATAGGATGCCTACCTTGCCGCAACCTCTCCAGCACTGACTATTCCCAGCATTTATCATCTTTACTAATTTGCAGGGCATAAGATGAAACCAGCAGTGTTTTGATCTGTATTTCCCTTATTATTCATGATTTGGAGCATTTGGGGAATGGCTTTTGGAGATATACACGTACATACTATATGTGTATGTGTGTGTGTGTGTGAATAAATAAATAAAATTCTTTCTATATCCTGAATACAAACCTTTATTGGGAAATATGACATGAAGTTTTTTTTCCCATTCAAATGCTTTTCTTCTTATCCTGGGTGCACTAATTTTGTTTGTGCGGAAGTGTTTCAATTTCATCAATATTTTCTGTAATTGCTTCTTTCCCTTCTTTGGTTAAGAATCTGTCAGTCACTTCCCCAGAGCCTTGAGAGGCCTATGACCTGCTTCTCTTTTCATCTTTTAGTCTAATCTTTAATATTAAGGTCACACATCCACTTAGAATGTATTGTGGAATGCGGTATAAGGTAATGGGCTGATCCTAATTAATGCCAGACTTCTTTCCAGTTTTTCCAGCAGTTTTTATCAATTAGGAAGTTTTTTCCTAAGTAACTAACGTTTTCTGGTTTATCAAATGCTGGGTTATTGAATTCCATAGCTTCTGATTCTCCCATGGATCTCTCTTTCTATTTGTAACCAATACCAGATGGTTTTGATGGCTGCTTCTTTATACGTAGTCAAAGATTATTATAGCAACCTAGTGTTTGGCAAATGTAAAGATTTAAACTTGTGGGATAAGAATTTGCCATTTGCTAAAAATTATTAAGAACAGCTAGGTGGCACAGTGGTTAGAGCACTGGACCTGGAGTCAGGAGGACCTGAGTTCAAATGTGGCCTCAGACACTAGATAGCTGTGTGACCTTGAGCAAGTCATTTAACCCCAATTGCCTCTCCCTCCAAAAAAATTATTGGGAAAACTGGAAAACAGAAATTCAGTGTAGACCAATATCTTGCCCCATTTAAATGGATACATGACCTGGATGTAAAAGGAGACATCATTGAGTAAATTGGAAGAACATGGAACACATTACCTCTCAGACTTATGGACAGGAGAACATCGTGAAAAAACAAGAGATGGTATTGTGAGCAGTTAAATGGATCATTTTGATTACGTTAAATTTTAAAGGGTTTGTACAAATAAAACCAATGTAGCCAAGATTGGAAGGAAAGCAGAAAATTGGCAGGGGGGTGGGGGGGCAGGGGTGATTTTGTAGATAGTTTCTCAGATAAAGGTCTCAAATCTCAAATATATAGTCAAATGTACAAGCATATGAGCCATTCCCCAATTGATAAATGGCCAAAGGATATGAGCAGGCAGTCTTTCAATGAAGAAATTAAAGCTATCTTTAGTCATCTGAAAAAATGTTCAGAATCATTATTAATTAGAGAAGTGCACATTGAAACAACTTTGAGATATCATCTCACACCTATCAGATTAATGAAAATAATAGAAGAGGAAACTGACAGATGTTGGAGGGGATGTGGAAAAATTGGGACATTAATACACTGTTGGTGGAATTGTGAACTGATCCAACCATTTTAGAGAGCAATCTGGAAGTATGCCCAAAGAGTTATAAAACTCTGTATAGACTTTGACCCAGCAATGCCACTGCTGGGTCTGTTTCCCAAGGGGATCAGGAAAAAGAAAAAGAAGTGATATATTCTAAAATATTTATGGCAGCTCCCTTTGTGGTGGCAGAAACCTGGAAATTGAGGAGATGCCCATGAACTGGGGAAGGGCTGAATAAGTTGTGGCATGTGATTGTGATGGGGTGCTATTGTGCTCTGGAAAACTTGGAAAGACTTGTATGAAGTAATGAATGGTGAAGTGAGCAGAACCAAGAGAATGTCATACACAGTAAAAGCAACATTGTTCACGAGTAACTGAACAGCCAGGTGGTTCTGAGTCCCATCGATACCCAAATCACCTGTAAGGACCTGGGAAGGGAGGTGCTGTCCACCTGCAGAGAAAGAACTGACGAAGAGAAGTGTGCGGAGTGTGGTTTCACACATACAGATGTGTGTGTGTGTGTGTGTGTGTGTGTGTGTATGGAGAGAGGGCAAGAGTGCTATCTGTGTCCTGCGGTGCCCTTCTCTAGTGCAGGGTTGGGAAGGAGGGAGACAGCTCAGAACTTAAAATGTGCCCAAACAGTAAATTAGATCTAAGATGCATGGGTGGCTGGGCTGGGCGTGGCGTGGTGATAGTTTGAGGTCTGGAAACTGACTCTTGCTGGCCTTTTCCTTTTTCTTCTCCTTCTCCAATGGTAGAGCAACCGGCTGACCAAAATCGAAGGCCTCCAAAGCCTGGTGAACCTTCGGGAGCTCTACCTCAGCCATAACGGCATCGAGGTCATCGAGGGCTTGGAGAACAACGTAAGTGTGAGCCCCGGGAGGGAAGATGCCCAACTCAGCAGGAGCCCGTGGCCTGCTCAGAGCATTACCTTAATCTTAGTCTGGTGGCGTTGTGCAGGAGAGGTGAGGGAGACGGGGAGGCCTGCTGGGGTGCCGCTGGCGTAACCTGGACACGAGGACTCAGCCTTGAGTGAGGATCCTCCCGTCCAGCTGGTCGCTGAAATTCAGCCCATTTCCCACCAAGAAACCACAGTATTGCACTCGATCCTGAAAATGGACTTGACTCCAGGGCAGAAGAACAATCTCTGTCCCCCATCCTGACCTGGGCAGACCCCGCGTTGACAGACATCTATCAGGTGCCTCTGGCGGGCCAGGCTCGCGCTCGGTGCCGGAGAGACGAAGCGTGAAACGATCCCCACTCCCCCAGAGCCCCGGGTCCAGTGGAGACCGGGACCTGTGCGGCCTGTGAGACACCGGTGGTAATGCCTCCGTTTTCTGTGAGATCCACGTAGGGCTTTCTTCCCAGCGACCCTGCACGGGAAACGGGGCCAGTGTCACCAGCGCCTTCTTAGGGATGAGAAGCTCTCTCACACTCAGAGCCAGAAGTGGAGAAGCCTCATGAAGCCGTGGGAATAAAAGAGCATCAGGCTCAGATCTTGAAGCTCGGCCCCTTCCCGGCTGTGGGCCTCTGGTCCCCTCCGTCAGCCTTCCTGCTGCCGCCCCCAAGCCCTGTGGAAAGGCGAGCGGCTCCTCGCCCTGGCCCCCCCCCAGGTCCGCGTCTCACGGCCTCGGCTGGGACCTCACCCCGCCCCCCCCCCTCGCCTCTCACCACGAGCCCCCCGTCTGCCCCTCTTCTTCTCCCCTGTCTCACACGATGAGGCGGGATTATTCCTCCCCGAGGCACCCCCTCCACTCCTGCAGGGATCCCCTTCCATCCTGTCTCCTCAGGCAGATCCCAGGCCTTCCCCTACCCCTTTCCCATCATCCCCTCTCTGGCACTTCTCTCTCCTTCTCTCCTGGCTGCTCCCTACCACCCACAAACACACCCCAAAATCCCCTTTTGGCCATGCCATCCCCGCTAATGATCATCCAGTATCTTTTCTGCCCCTTGTCGCCAAGCTCCTCGAAAAGGCGTCTGCACGAGGCACCTCTCTGACCTCCTCTGCCTCCCTTCTTGACCCCTAAGCACCCTGGTTTCCAAGCCCGTGTTCTGCTGAAGCTGCTCTCTCCAGAGTGACCCCAGGCCCAGAACTTGAAGGAACAGTAGAAAGGATCTCGGCCCAGCCAGCCACTGGCCAAGCCCCAGCACAAGTCCAGGACCAGCTCAATCGCTGCTCTTGAAGACCTCCAAGCGTCACACTGTGACCCTGGGCGAGTTACCCGACACCTCCTGGACTCAGTTTCCTCACTGTAAAGAGAACCCACCTCCCAGGGGGTTGTGAGGATAAAGCACTTTGCAGATGTGACATCTCAAACTGGATCAGGGCCAGCCACTGTGGCTGTCATCACGAGGAGGACCGCCAGCCAGGGGGTTGGGGGGAGCCGGCTGTGGCCCGGGGCAGGAAACGAGGTTTCCCCCCAGCCCTGGAGATGACGTGGGCAGCTCTCTCTTTGTACCGTGGAGTCACCTCTAGCTCCCGACTCCTCTGAGCACCAGGATTACGAGGAGAAAGGTCGCTGCTCCCGACTCGGGCTGTGAACCACGGGTACCTTGTGGCTTATCGGACCATGGTCACCAGAGACCGGGATCCAGACCCTGCCTTGGACCCGGCAAAGCTTTTACTTCTCTGAGCTTTCCCTTGGCCTCCTCATCTGTAAATGGGAACAATAATCCCAATGGGGCCTGCTCCCAGACTGGAATCAGACCATGTTGGGCAGTGCAGATGGGGACCGCTTCTGACCGGGGAACACCGGCGTCCCTGGGGGACAGCCCAGTGGCAGGGATGGTGGCAGGCTGGGGATTTATAGGCTGAGATTTTCCCAAGTTTACCTCAAAACTCAGGAAAACTTTGGGGGAGCACTTTTGAGTACAGCAGAAGGGAATCCTCAACTAGAAGTAGCAGAAACATATATACTTATATACATGTGTGTGTACACATTTGTGTGCATGTGTGTGTGCATACATACACGCACATATATATGTATGTATGTATGTATATAGAAATTTCTTTGGTGGCTTCTGGCCAGCTTAAAATAGCTTTGATTCTGACGTCTGGGGCCAGTAAGTTCAGTCCAACTCCTATTTACTGGATGCGTGTGTGTGTGTATGTGTGCAAGTGTGTGCACATGTGCGCATGTGTGTGTGTGTGTGTGTGCACAGAACTTCTTTCCTTGGTGGTCCTTTTCGTTGGCGTTCAAGCTTACAGCTCTGCTGCCTTGGGAAGGCTGGTGGGAGCCTGCCTCTGTGGAGGGGAGGGGGCTGTGGTCTCTCTGCTCAGGATGCTTCCTCCATGCCAGATTTCCCCAGCAGAGAGTTCAAGCCTCAGGACTTTGGTGGTCTGTGGCTCGTGTCCACACGGCCTGCCTCTGCTAGCACAGGCCTCGGGCTCCCCCCCCTCGACCTGTTAAACCACCTGAGAGCGGGCGGGGCTGTGCCCCTGGGCCCCGCTCTGCTGCTTCTGCAGCTCACGCCCTCCTGCCCTGCCCCCTCCAATGCGGCACTAAAATGTTCCCTCCTTGTTTCAGAACAAACTCACAATGCTGGACATTGCATCAAACAGAATCAAAAAGATTGAAAACATCAGCCACCTAACAGAACTGCAGGAATTCTGGGTGAGTGGAAGCCGCACTAGAATCCTTGTTTGTGTCGAGTAAGGGTGCAAATCCAGGGTGCGTGTTAGCTCGTGCGGGGGGTAGGGAGTCTGCAGGCCAGATCCCCTCACAGCCAGGGTCCGAGCTAGCTGAAAAGGGGATTTCCAGCCAGCTGTGTTCGAGAGCGCCCCTCCAGTATCTCAGAAGGATTTAGGCGCTCCTGGTCTTCACCAGCAGTGCAGGGAACGGGGTCAGGGAGGCTGCCTCCATCCCCGATGACAGGTCTGCTCCTCGTCCCTGGGGACCGTGCTGAGCCAGCCGACTTCTGCTCTGTGGGATCGAACGGCCAGCCCTTCCTTTTATTTCCTCCATCATTGGAATGTTGTGCTCCCTTATTGTTAGTTCTGGGGCTCGGGCGGCCAGGTCAGGGCCCCAGGGAGGCTGTGTAGACCAAAAGAATCCTCACTGATCATCGAGGACCCTTGGACAAGGGGTCAGGGAGCAGAGGAACTGTTCTTTTGGGAAGCCAGATCTTGGGACGGACCCCCAAGGAAGGTATCCAGGCAGACCCCGTCAGAGTCCAGGGGATCAGCCCAGGCTGAGGTATGGGCAAGGAGAAGGCAGAGTGACGGCCGAGCCGCTCCAGAGGGGCGAGAGGGACCCCGGGCCATCTGAGAGCAGGGCCACGTCTGTGCAGGGAGGCACTTGTCTCAGGCAGGGCCCCCTCCGGGCCGAGGGGCACAGCTGCCAGGCCCAGTGTGGGAGGTACCTGCCCCTCAGTCAGGCCAGGAATGTTTGGGGGTCCTTGGATGGACCGCCAACTAGAAATAGTAACCTGTTGAATAAAGGTTGAAATCAAGGGGTATTCCTAGGCCCAAACTCCCTGTCCCAGCTCGGGTTGGTAAGAACTCGGCATCGATGTGTGGGGATGGTTGTGAGCTTAGAAAGTCCCTCCTTCCATTCCAGGCCAGGGTTCTAGACCCTCCTCATTTACCAAGCCTTCCTGAGGTGCAGGGCGCCTTTTGCAGGCGAGGACAGGTAGGCAGCACACCACGCTCTTTTGAATGTTCTCCCCCAGCCTCATCCTGCCTGGCGGCAGTCTGCCCACATTTCCCCCTCACGATTAGTAAAGCAGAGACACATTGAAGGTCACGGGGCCCTCGTCCTACAGGAACAAAGACCGGCTTAGCAGAGGACACAGCGGTGTCCTCGACCGTCTTCCTGTCGACTCCCGCCACCCCTTTGTCACACACCAGCCTCCTCCCAAGGAAGAGGCCCAGCCACCTGTTTTACCACACATTCAGTGGGTCGGTGGAAACGGGTGAAGCCCACTTTAAAGAGTGAATTTTTTGTTTATTGATTGATATAGGCATCATGATTCCAGATGTAAACGCTGTGTGAGTCCTTCAGACCCTTCCCAGCACCCTACCCCAAGGGCCTTAATGTAAGCACCAGGTAATGCCACCGAATTCCATCCCGGCTCCAAACGTGTTGCAGGTAGAGACGAGCAAAGCACTAGAGAGGCTCTCGTTTCCTGATCCCTTTCCTTTCTCTCTCCTCTCTCTGGGGGATACAGCCACGCTGCCTTGCCTGCAGGATCAGAAGCTCCCTGGGGGGGGGAAGCAGGACACCCGTGCCCCACGTTAGGCAAAAGACGCCTCCCAGAGAGAGCGCCGTCCTTGCCAGCAGACTCTGGCTCCTTCCTTAGAACCGAGATCCCCAGGCTGAGTGGGCGGGTTCCCCGGGCGCCCCTGCAGCTGCAGCACAGTGAGGGCAAGCTGGGGCCTTCCAGGGGATAGCTAGGACGCCTTTTCTTTTTGTGACTAAGTGTCGTAGGCTTAGAAAACACCTGACCCACTGGCTTTGGAAAGAAAAGGCTTTGATAAATAGATGGATTCCATGTATTTACATTTATTTTGGATTTTGCCCTTCCTTCCTCTGATGCTGGATGTGGAAATGCCTGTCACTTAGCTGGGTAAGTGAGTGAGGGGCGAGTCGCCTGTGTGGAGCGCCCAGGGACGGCTCGGGGCCGGCAGCACCTGGCCGGGATGCCGCGTGAGCCGCGAGGGGCTGCTCTGAGGCCAGCCGCTAGGAGGTGCGGTGACCAGGCTCTGGATCCGCACCCGCCCCCCTGATGTCGGGGACGCTCCTTTTAACCAGACCTTTCTGCTGTCTGTGCCCTCTGCAGATGAATGACAACCTCATCGAGAGCTGGAGTGACTTGGATGAATTGAAGGGAGCCAAGCACCTGGAGACAGTTTACCTGGAGCGCAACCCTCTGCAGAAAGACCCCCAGTACCGGCGTAAGATCATGCTGGCCCTGCCCACCATCCGGCAGATCGATGCCACCTTTGTGCGGTTCTGAGTCTCGCCCGTCCTCGCGTCCCTCCTCCCAGCAGCCGCGCCTCGGCCACGGGCTTCTTACTGACCAGCAACTATCGATGGCCAATAAAAACCACTGAGTGATCACACACACGTGTATGACGCGCCCTCTTACGATTGTTTTTGAGATGTTATTATTATTAAATCTTGCAACACAATGTTTCCTAGCTCAGACTCGTTGATTATTCCCGCAGAGCATTTCAGCCACCCACAGTGCATGGGGCACAGTGCATGGCTCGGGGGACTGTCTTTGAGTAGGTGACCGCCTCCCTCCTGGATCGTGGCCCTCCGGGGCAGCCCCCCTCCGTGGTTGGCCTCATTGATGCTGACGGTAACCCGATGCCTCGTGGGAAAGAAACACATTCTGGCCAAAGACCGCTCCGAGGGCCACCTGCCCCGCCTGCATGTTTTCTCCTCTCCCCGTCCCCCCTCCGAGACTTGGTTGGTGATCTTGGCTGGGCCCCTACCCGGGTCTGTGACTTTGAGGAGTGAGCCTGTTTCCTCCCCTGTAAATGAGCTTGTTAAACTGAGTCATCGCCAAAGTCCTAAGACTGAGAGGTGGTAGTCTGAAGGGGAGCGGACCCCCAAAGCCCGCCTCCCACTCTGGTGGCCCCTGCCTGGGCCCTCACCCTCTCCTGGGGGACCTTAGACCAGACACTGCCCCTTCGGGCCTCGCTTTCTCTGTCGGTCAAACGAGAGGGCTGGACTAGATCATTCCTGAGGTCCGCTCTTGGGCACGGAAGCCTTTCACCGACTGACTCTGGCCTGGCTTTCCGGGCTTCTTTTATGCTATTCTGGCCGTCCCCCACGTCTGGAATGCACTCACTCCCTCCTCACCCCCACCTCTTACAATCCCGGGTTCCCTCAAGGCTCAGCTCAGCTCAGCTGCCTCCTCCGTGAGGCCCGCCCTGATGCCCCTGCCCACCTCCACCCCTCCTGATATTATTTTGTATTTATGTATTTTGTATTAACTGTGTACATCTTGTTTTCTTCCTCTAGTATGTGAGCTCCTTGAGGGCAGGGATTCTTTCCTTTTTGTCTGGCAAACAGTAGGCGATCAATAAATGCTTGTTGAATGAATTAGTGTGATCCTATGAGATTTCCAACTGAAATTTCTGTTCTTGTGTAGACTGCATGTTTGTTTCTATGAGAATGTGGCGATGGTTTACTCTCGGGAGACAAGTCCCAGGCCTGCTTGGGTCTGGAGGATTCACAAAACACTTCCTATGGGTTATCGCCTGTAAACCTTACAGCCTCAGGAGGGAAGTACACACAATTTGCCATTTTACACAAGAGGAAAACTGAGGGAATGAGAGATTTAGCCATGCTGGTGCAGCTGGGTCGACACCCAGGCCAGTCCCCCATCATCCAGTGACAAATGCTGCCTCACCACCGAGGCTTCATCCTCCACTACCTCTCACCCTGCCCCATATCCAACATGGCACCCAGGCCTGTGACTCTCACCTTAGCAATGTCTCTCAGATCTGCCCCCTTCTCTCCTCTGACACTGCCACCCCCTAGGTACAGACCCTTGTCACCTCATGCCTGTACTATTGCCACAGCCTGGTAGTGGGTCTGCCTGCCCCAAATCTCCACTTGCTCCAATCCATCCTCCATTCCATTGCCAAAGCGCAGGATGATGTCACCCCCACTAGTTTCCTTGACTTGCTTCAGTCCTCAGTCTCTTTGCCCTTCCAGCCCCCAGATATAGCATATGAGCCCCCAAGGACAGCATGGCGCAGAGACAAATCCAAGTGGCTGTCGGGATAGCGCCCACTTCTCCAGTACTCTGTAATTTACCAATCTCCTCACTTGTGGGATCTCATTTTTAAGCCTCACCACAATTCTGGGGTGGGCAGGGGTTGTCCCCATTCTACAGATGGGGAAAACAAGGCCTAAGGGAAGAAAGTGACTTGTCCAGGGCCACTCAACTAGGCTCAATCCCCAGCTTTCCAAACACAGGTCTCTGCCCTCCAAAAGTTTCCCAAATGACTTTTTTTTTTCCTCTGTTAAATTTGTTGGTAAATTTTCAGGTTCTTTGTGTTAACTTGTCTTAGGAGGTTCAGAGAGGGAGAGGAAAGATTTACTGAGTCCTTAATGCTACAAAGAAAGGCCAAAGCACCGGCATAAGCAACAGGCAAATACCTAGGTACTTATGGGATATAGACAGGACAGAGCAGAGTTGATCTCACTGGGATTTGGTCATTAAATCTGATTTGTAGATTTGTCTCAAAGTTCTGGCCTCTCGGGACCTTTTCAAATCCTCACTGAAAAGAGCTATTCCTTCCAACATTGCATCATCTACCATCTAGCCTTGATGCAAGTCACCGATGACACTGGAGGCCAGCTTCCAGATGGTCGTGGAACTAACATGGGTCCAGCACTGAATCGGTTCTGAGCCACTTACTTATCCCGTGGTCTAACCCACCTCTCTCCAGAGTCTTTGTCGAGGGCTTTTCCACCGTCTGGGGGAACTATCATTAAAGCTCTATCTATAGCTTATGTATCAGTTTAGCAACCCTGTGGACAAAAGGAATTAGGGAAGAATTATGGGCAGTGGTAAGTGGGAGTGCCCGGCACAGAAGACATGGCGAACCCATCCAAGACCATGAGCAGGCACGGTCCTAATCTCCCCAAGGCATTGGTCCATCTTCCATGGCATTGCGCCTCTTCCCCATGGGGGATTGTACCAGCCAAGCATGCTAACACCTGTTCACTGGTCAACAGTCTGCTGCCCCCATCACCCAATGACAACAAGATTGAAAAAGCAAAGAAAGTAAAAGGCATATACTATTAAAAACATTTAAAGTGGGTCAAGGAAAAATCATCTGTCAATCATCAGACTACCTAAAAATCATATTTTTAAAAGCCTGCATACTGGCCTTGTTCTCTGTGGAGGAAAGTCACAGGATCAGAACGGGAAGGGGCCTTGCAGCTTTGGACCTTGGATCTGGTCCAAATCCCTCATTCCACAAATGAGGAAGCTAAAACTCAAGGAGCTGAAGTACTTGACCTGAAGTCACAAAGCTAGAAAACAGAAGACACTGATTCACAGAATTTGAGTTGGAAAGGCCCTCTGAGGACCTCTAACCTAACGCACACCTGACCGAGAATCCCGAGTATCCCTTGAGTTAGAGTATCTCTAACAAAGGGTCCCCTCGTCTCTGCCTGAAGACCTCCAGTGAGCAAGAACCAGCCCCCAGCTAAGGCGGCCCATGCCCCCTTGAACGGCTCTAATTACTCAGGCCCTCTACATCCACCCCCGTTGCCTGCATACTACAAGAAATCATAAACAAAACCAGCTCCGATCTGTTAGAACCAAGGCATAAAATGAAAACAGAAGAATCCATTCATTTCTTCCTACCCCTCTTCGATCCCCAAAAAAGGAAATAGGTTGAGTCTGGCATGATTCGCTCTCAGTGAAACCCAGAGGGCTCTGTTATCATCACTTCCCCTTCTAGAGGTACACTAACCACCCGTTTAATTATATGTTCTAGAACTTTGCCAGGAATTGAAGTCATGCTCACTGGCCTCTGCTTTGTGGATTCCATTCTCTTTTCCTTTTTCCAAATGGTCCTGCTGTTAAGTCCCTGCCCTCAAGCAGCTTGCCATCTACACAAGCAAGTGAAGAAGGCTGGTGACAGTGATTTCAACCCAGGTTCAAAACTTAACTGAGTGCCAGCAGGTGGCATCTCTCTGTGGGTCAGGTCTCTGGAAATATCTATCTACCAAATTATATCTACCCCAGAACAAAGGGAATGGTCCTAACTCAAGAATACCTATGGTACTGGGAGAGAGCATTGGGTGCCATGGATGATAGTGACCTGGATTTGGATTCAAATCCTAGCTCCATTTGCTACTCTCGTGCCCTTGGGTAGCCTACTTCTCCTGCAGGGACTCAGGAGTTCATCCATAAAATGAGAGGGTGGGGCCAGATGATTTCTGAAGTCCCTCCAGCTCAACATCTCTGATCCTGTTGCTTGTGGATTGGACAGACACTTTAATGGTCATAACATCTCCCAAGCAGAATGTAAACTCCTTGAGCACCAGACAGTCCTACTTCTGTGCTCATTTCCCCAGTGCCCAGCACTTAGTAGGTGCTTCATACATGCTGGAAGATGGATTTACTCCTCCGGGGGAAGCAGGATGAGCCCTGATTCTTCACTGCCAACATGGCATCTGCCCACTCGGCCAGGTAAGTTTCATAGCTCCCTCTATGACACCAAGAGCACAGATTATGATTGAACAAGGTGCTGGATAGGCGTCATTCAGGACACAGGTGCCCTCGAGGAACCCAGAGCTCTTCAGACCAAATATCTTTAATTAGAAACAGAGGCCCTGAACCAATCAGTGGAGATGATTCAGCTCCAAGTGTGTAAGCTATCTCTGCTACCCACGTAGGGACATTTGGGTCAGAGTTATGTAAGCCCATGGAGGGGAGGGACCCCTGAGGGAAAAGCAGAGCAGCTTCACGTCCTGCAGAGCAGTGGACTCTGGGCCTTCCGTTGAGGCCGTGTTCCCACAGGCGTTTGCTGGGTGGATGGAGAGATGGATGAATGAATGAATGAATGAATGAATGAACAAATGGGCAAACCTGAAGAAACAAATCTTTTCTTAGGGAAAAAGCAACTTACAACTAGACAAAAACTTGTGAAGGTCGATTGTAATATCGCACATATCTGGCACATGTTTGTTTAACCTTAACGTTTAGGGAAAAGAGTTTAAATTATAGCCGCCCATTCATCATTACATTTCCCATCCTTTAAGGGTTTTAAACTGGCCATAGAAATGAACTGTCAACATCTACTAGGTTGATTTTTCCTAGTCTCTCTTTCTTTCTCTCTCCCTCTCTCCCTCCCTCCCTCTCTTTCCTCTCTGCCTCTCATCTTTGTCTCTCTCTCTGTCTCCCCATCTCTCTCTCTCTCTCCCTCTCTTCCTCTGTCTCTATCTCTCCCTATTTTTCTGTCTCTCTGTCTTCTCCTCCTGCCTGTTTCTTCCCTCTCCTTTGCAATTTTATTTGGGTCCTTCTCCTTCCGAACGTTCAGGAGTGTTTCCAACAGATCAATTTCTTCACCTAGAGCCTTGTTCTCTGTGGAGGAAAGTCACAGGATCAGAACGGGAAGGGGCCTTGCAGCTTTGGACCTTGGATCTGGTCCAAATCCCTCATTCCACAAATGAGGAAGCTAAAACTCAAGGAGCTGAAGTACTTGACCTGAAGTCACAAAGCTAGAAAACAGAAGACACTGATTCACAGAATTTGAGTTGGAAAGGCCCTCTGAGGACCTCTAACCTAACGCACACCTGACCGAGAATCCCGAGTATCCCTTGAGTTAGAGTATCTCTAACAAAGGGTCCCCTCGTCTCTGCCTGAAGACCTCCAGTGAGCAAGAACCAGCCCCCAGCTAAGGCGGCCCATGCCCCCTTGAACGGCTCTAATTACTCAGGCCCTCTACAACCACCCCCGTTGCTCCTGCTCGTACCTTCTGGGACCGAGCAAAGCCAGTCTCTCCCCTCTATTCTAAAACAGCCTCCAACCCCTGGAGGCACCTCTCACGGCCCACCCCTCACCCCAAGTCTCCTCTTCTCCCGCTTAAATGGACCCAGGTCCTCCGGCTGTTCTTTCTGTGGCGTGGTCCCAAGTCCCCTCACCATCTGGTCACCCTCCCACCCATGTCCTTCCTGAAACACAGTTGGCAGGACTGAACACGACTCCATACGTGGTCCAGTCAGGTTGAGGTATGATGGTGCCACGGTGTCCCCGGTCCTGGACATGTCCTCTTCAGGAAGGCTGAGACCACACCATCGGCAGCTGCCACATCACACTTTTCATGAGGACCGCCCCCTTGCTCTGTCTCTCCCATCCTGTACTTGTCCACACGGGCGGATTTTTTTAAACTCCATTCCAGACTTGATATTTCTATTGAATTTGATCGTATTAAATCCAGCTCATTGTTTTCGCCTGTTGGCTCCAGGTCCCAGGCTCCAAACCCACTGCCCTCCCTCCCAGTATCCACGCTCTCAGACGGCTCGCTGCCCCTCTTTCCCGGGAAATGACGGGCAAAAGCCAGACTTCACTGACAGTTCAGCTGAAGTAAAGTCCCAGGAACCACAGAATTCCCCAGACTGGGAATCGTGACTTGAGGCAACAGCGGAGTACGGGCATGGGGCAGGAACCAGCTCCCAGACCAACCATCTTTTTGACCCTCGGCCCCTCGGCCCAGCTCTTCCTGCCTGGCTGGACCCAGAGAGCTGGCCCCAGGAGTCAGTGTGTCACAAGAGGTTCCATTCAAGCGAAAGGTCGATGTGTCTAGGAACAGACGTCCAGCCCAGATGGGCTAGAGGGCAGGGCACAGGAAAGGAGATTAAGGCCAGCCTGGCAAACCTTGTCCTCAATTTACCTCAATAAGAAAATACAAAGGCTTCAAGGACCCAAGATTTCCTCTATTGACAATTCCTTTCACAGAAACAGATAGCACCCAGTAGCTAACTTATGAGCTTGATGATTTCCCAGGGTTCCGCAGCAAGCCTGAGAAGAGAAATTGGACAGCCTCCCCCACCCCTTCCTGATTCCGGGTCCACTCTCTACCTCCAGGACCACGCTGGATCCGGCAGTCAAATTATCTACTCATCTAAGGAAATGAATACAAGTTATTTCTGCCACGACTCGCATCGAGGGATGTATAAACTTGGTTTTCCTTCGCCCAGACAGAAAGACCTAGGACACACAAAAGGTGAGCCTGCCGCAGGTAATTCCCTGACCTGGGGCCCCGGGTCCTTAGGGCAGCCCACTCCCCCATCCTGCGTCCTCCTCCAGGAAAGTGCCTGACCTTGGGAGAGCCTGAAAGTGATTGGTCTGGCAGTCCAGGGGAGGCAGGGCCCTCGACCCTCCCAATTAAGCCCAAAAGTCTGAGGTTTATCCCAATGCTATTTTCCTCTTCTGCTCAGCAAGGACACCCAGGGATGGGGGCAGGCTGCAGTTTGGATGAAGGGACCATAAAGAACCAGTCGTTGATTTCTCCAGCCAGGGTCTGTGAGTCTTGGAGGAGAGCGGCCTTAGCACTGATGGGAAGGCTGGGAGCCTTGGCTTGGAGGAGGCTGCTGGTCCAGATACTAAGGAGGGGAGGAGTGGGGATGCAATGAACTCGGGTGACTCCTTGCCTCCTCACGGGTCACCCGAGGCTCTGCGTGAAAATCAATTACGTTCATTCAGTCCGGTCCAACTTAACATTGCTGCCTTGCCTTGCCTACTGTGTGAGAATACAAAAAGTGTAGCTGAGACTGGGGACAGGTAGCCCGGGATCTGGTAACAAGGGTTGGCTCTAGGCTCAGAGGAGCCAGAGGGCCTGGGTTCAAAATCCTGCCTGCCTTGAATAAACCTCTACCTGTCTGTGAGGGGCCTCAATTTCCCCATCTGTAAAATGAGGGAGCTAGGACAAGATGACCTGCAAGGTCCCTTCCCAATATCCTCATGGAGATTTTAGTTATCAGTAGGGGGAAAGACACACCCACAGATAACAACAACAGACAATAAATGAAAAAGCAGTTGCATCACTAAGTGCTGACTAGAAGCAGCTCACTGTTACAGCGGTTAGAGTGCGGGGTCCAGATAGCGGAAGATCTGAGTTCAAATCCAGCCTTGGACATGAGCTGGTGACCTTGCGCAAGTCCCTTAACCGCTGCCTGCCTCAGTTTCCTCACCTGTAAATGGGGATAATAACAATAACAATAGCATCTAACTCCTGTCATGAGGATTAAATGAGAGAACGTTTGTAAAATGCATTGCAAACCTGAAAGCACAATGTAAGTGAATGCTAGCTGGCTATTGGCTCTCACTGCTATGTGCAAAGCCCTGGGCAGCCAAGCTGCCTCTGCTCTGGAGGAGCCCGCTTTTGAAAGCGGGAAGCCTATGATTTATTTCATCGGTTCGGAAAACTCCCTCGACCAATGCAGATCAGCAACCTCAAGTCTTAGAGACCTGTCCGAGGCTGTTCAGCCCATGTGTGCCAGAAGAAGGACTGAACCCAGGCCTTCCTGGCTCCAACTGGCTCTCTGTCTGATGATGATAGATATTTCTGAGGCCTGAATGTGCCTCATGAGAGCCTCACAGCCACCCTGTGAGGCCAGTACTACCAAAACACCCATTTACAGATGAGGAAACTGAGGCACACAGCCATTCAATGATTTGTCAAGGTTCATGCAACTCCTGTTAAAGACAGGAACTAAACCTTGGCCTTCCTGACACCATCCTATCCACCGATGCCAATATGTGATGAACACATTAAAGAAATATACAGCCAAAAGCTAACTGCACTAGCCCTCAGAGAAAAAAGGTCATTGAATGAGGGCGCAGGGAGGTGGTCAAGGAGGGCCGGCTTCCTAGAGAAGACAGCATTTGATTTGGGCTTTAAATGATGGATGGAAATTCAATAGGTGAAGAAGTGAAGCAGAAACAGCTTAAACAAAGGCATGGAGGTAGGAGAAGATGCTAGGCAGGTTCAGGGTTCAGAGCATAAATAATCCCATTAAGCCGGAGCATAGATTGTGTGGAGCGAGAAGGAGGCGAGGCTTAAAAGATAGGGTGGCACCAGACAAAAGCAATCTGAATTTTACTGGAGAGGCAGGAAGGAGCCATGGAAGGATTGAGCAGAGGACTGACGTGAAGGGGCTGTGATTCTGGTGGTGCCTTGCAGGATGGCTTGGAAAGGGTGATCAGAGGGGTGCTGCTTTGGTCAAGGTGGGAGATATCGAGAACGGGGACATGGAGGGCAGAGGAAGAGGGAGGAACGGGCAGCCGTGTTGCGGGCGTGGGATTGACAGTACCTCGGTCAGCGATCCGGCAGGAAGGAAAGAGAGGAGAGCCCAAGGTTTCAAACAGGATATTCTGGAGGATGTCACCGCCTAGAACAGGGAGGTCCGAGGAGAGCCTGGCACACAGTAGGTGCTGTATAAATGTTAGCTATTATTATTGGTGAGTCATTTTTCAGTCACGTCTGACTCCATTTGGAGTTTTCTTGGCACAGATGCCATTTCATTCTGTAGCTCATTTAGCAGATGAGGAAACTGAGGTCAACAGGGTTAAGTGATTTGCCCAGGGTAACAAGCTAAGTATATTATTATTATTATTATTATTATTATTATTATTATTATTATTATTATTATTA
>NW_020954588.1:49524073-49544908 GCF_900497805.2 Vombatus ursinus
TATTATTATTATTATTATTATTATTATTATTATTATTATTATTATTACCAGAGTTCAAATCCTGCCTCAAACATTAGCTGTAAGACCCTGTCCAAAGTCACTTAACCTCAACCTCAGTTTCCAATAATAGCACCTACCTTAAAGGGCTGTTACAAGCATCAAATGAGATAATGTTTGTAAAGGACTTTGCAAACCTTCATTAAAAATACATAAATGCCAGCTGTCATCATCATCATCATCATTACTAAATAAGTGCCAAATAACACGGGGACACCGACATTGGCAGTTGGGGGCAGGGGGTCAGCACAAGCCTCCTGGAGGAATGGTTGGCCCCAAGTGAAGCAAGGACGTGCCCCATCTCACACCAGGGCTGCTTGCCCCTTCCTTAGGCAGCTTGGCGGCCCCTCCCTCACCCCAGGCTCCATCACATTGGTGCAGGATTTAAACACGTCGATAAGCATTTATTAAGTACCTACTATGTGCCAGGCACTGCACTGGGGTGTGGGGCACCTGCACATACAAAGAAAGGCAAAAACAGTCCCTGCCCTCAAGGAGCTTCCAGTCTAATGGGGGAGACAGTGCAAATGGCTATGTACAAACAAGATGAAACTGGAAAATTAGAGATAGAGAGGGAAGGTCCCGGCGCAGAGGAGAAGGAGCAGAAAAGCTTGTGGCAGACGGTGGGACAAGGAGAGGACTCTTGAGTAACTTCTTAGGAAGGTGGTTTTCTAAGGAAGGCAGCAAGGCACAGAGGAAAGAGGCATGGAGAGGTAGGCAGAGGGTTCAAGTCTGGCCTCTGCTCCTTACCACCTAGGTAACTCAGAGCTTCACGTCACTGCACCTGGGGCCTCTTCTGGAAAATAAAGGCGGGGGGGGGATTGGGTTGGATTGCTGACCTCTAAGGTCCTGATCAACCCTAAATTGAGGATCGTATGGATTTCAAGGTCATTCCCTGGGCCGAGTGGGGTCATCACTGAGAAATAGGCAACAATAGAATGTTAGAGAAAGTTTGGAGATGAGCTTACCTCCTCATTGTACACTTGAGGAAACTGAGGCCCGGAGAGGCTTCAGTCATTGATCATTGTGTTAGTGTTGGACTTGTTCAAAACTTGCCTCAAGCCCTGTCTGTCCATGGACGTGTCTTCTGACCCAAGTTTCTTCATCTGTAAAATGGGATAACAAGAAAACCTAACACGGCTGTGCTGAGTCTTGAGGTCATACACATGGAGCATTTTGCTCCATAAATGTTAGCTACTATTATTTTTTTTAATTATCAAGCATTTCTTTTTTTCTCCCTATCACAAATGGAAGGAAAAAAAGAAAAGAAATACAAAACCCTTGTATCAAGTAAGCCTGGTCAAGCAAAACAAACGTCTCCATTGGCCCCAACAAAAATCTGCATCTTGTTCTGTGCATTGGTCCATCGTCCTGCTGTCGTGAGGATGGCGGCATTCTGACCAGTCCTCTGGAATCCTGGCCGACAATTGCATGCATCAGAGCCCTTACACCTTCAGAATTGATCGTTTTTATAGTATCGGTGTTATTATAGAAATTGTTCTGCTCGCTTCACTCTGCAGTCCCTACACATCTTCCCAGGTTTCTCTGAAACTGTTTCTCTATTTCTTAAAGCACAGTAGTATTCCCCTGCATTCATATGCCAAAATTTGTCGAGCCATTTCCCAACTGATGGGAACCCCTTCGGTTTCCAATTCTTTTTCACCACAACATGGGCTGCTATAAATATTTTTTATAGATATAGGTCCTTTTCCTCTTTCTTTGATCTCTGTGGAGCATAGGCTTACTGGTGGTATGGCTTGGGTCAAAGGGAAGGCACAGTATAGCAACTTTGGGAGCACAGTTCCAAACTGCTTTCCAGCATGGTTGGACCAATAAGCAGTTCCGCCAATAATGCCTGGATAGTTTTCCCGCAGCCCCTTCAACATCTGTCGTTATTACCTACTATCATTATTATTATTTTCAGCATCACTTTTTACCATTATTACAGAGATGTTCTGACATGTAGTTTTTCTCTTTCTTTTCTTGCTGAGAAGAGAAGTTGCTTTTTCTCAGGACGGGCAGCAGAACCACTGATAGGGAATGTCCTAGGATCGTGGAATCTCAGAGATGAAAGGGATGGCAGCGGCCGGGAGTCTAAGGCCTCCCCAGGCCATCTGATCTCTTCAGCTGCCCCTTAAAGCTTTCTGAGGATCACCATCTCCAGCCTCCAGGCATCCTCCCAGCGGTCCTCCTCACTGCTTGAGCAGCTTTTCCAGATCTTTGTCTTTGCCCCCAGTCATGCCCTACCCTCAGTGCAACTCAATTCAATTCAACAAACCACTGCCACAAAGGCCCATGGACTGTTCTAGGTGCTGGGGATACAAAAAGTAGTCCCTGCCTCCTAGGAGCTTCCATTCTGCAGGGAAAGAAGACAGAGTATGAACTCAGAGAAGTTACAGTATCAGTCTCTGATTTCATTGTAAACCTTATGGCTAGCGCACCGCTCCCTCGGGATACCTCTGTGGTATCCCCCCACTCCTCATGGGTAAGGCAGGGACACCTTTTCTATTTTGGTCCATGTGCCTTACCCATTGTAGGTGATTGGCAGATATATTTATTGAATCAGCCACTTTCACCTTTGTCCTTGTGGTTGTTGTGTTCCACTCTCCTGTAAACCCATTGGGGTTTTCTTGGCAAAGATACTGGAGTGGTTTGCCATTTCCTTCTCCAGCTCATTTTACAGATGAGAAAACTGAGGCAGACAGGCTAAAGTAACTTTCCCAGGGACACGCAGTCTGAAGCCATATTTGAACTCAGGTCCTCCTGACTCCAGGGCCGGTGCTCTATCCAGAAGGCCACCTAAAATTTCACAAATAGATGGATTTGGGGGGCAGGAGGAAGGGGAAAGGAGAACGGATCTCCAGGACATCGCTGGGCAAATAGCCACTGAGGAAGATGCTGAATTCAGTTTTATAGACAAATCCATGTGAAGGGATCCAGGCTTTGAAATGCAGATAACAAGCCTTTGTCCAGGTCCAGGAGGTGCTAAAGCCTTAGATTCTGCCCCAAAGCCCAGAGGTTCCTTGGAACTTGGAGGTCCTTAATCCCAGGCAAGCCAAGGACAGTAGGGGCACTTTCTCATTCCCCATCGGATAAATGGCCCTCCCCATTTGACTTCTCTATGTGGCTGTTGCTGTTTTCCACCTCGTACCCTCCTCTGCTCAACTGCAGTTTGAGAATTGGCCGTTGAAATCAACTTTTTACTGCTTGAATGAGACAAGAGTGCCTAGTGATCAAAAGTTCCTTTCTAAATTCCTTCCCCAGTTTATTTGGCTTAATCTCTATGGGCCTCAGTTTTCCAATATGTCAAATTGCTCTGCCGGGCCCTCTTTTCTTCTTCCTCTATACTACTTCATTGGGTGATCTTCATAACTTCCATTGATTTAATTATCATCTCTATGCTAACGATTCTCAAATCTGCCTTTCCTGCCCCAACCTCTCTGCTGACCTCCAATCTCTCACCTCCAACTGCCTTTCAGACAATCCAGCACTATATCATAAAGAGAGGTAGTTTACAAAGTAATATGATTCTAATTCTGGTGCTTAATGTCTACTAATAAATTCATGCTGAATTTCCTTTTATTTTAGTCAGGGTTTCTAAACCTGGGATTCATGAGGTCTGTGGAAAAATTCCACAGGGTCCATGAATTTGAGTTTTTAAAAAATATTTTGATAGTTGTATTTCAGTGTAATTGGTTTCCTTTGTAATCCTATGTATTTAACTTTGCACATTTAAAAACATGATTCTGAGGAGTCCATAGGCTTCACTAGGCTATCCGAGGTTTTGCCATGACACAAATAAAGGTTAAGAACTCTTGTCCTATAGAGAATTTATTTCAGTTCAACAAGTATTTGTGTGCAGTGTGTGGTGATTTGGTATTTGCTAATGCTTCACCTTAAACTTATTTTCAAAAGTAAATAAAAAATAAATTAAAATAAATTTTTAAAAATCTAGCTCCCAAACCCCAAAACATCTTAGACCTTTTTTAAAAAAAAAATTTACTTTTTTTTTTTCCCCAAAAAGCTGGGACGATTTGCAGTTTTCATTTATGATTTCTTGAACTATAGCTCTGAAAAAACAGGCTTTTTTTTTAGGCAATTGGGGTTAAGTGACTTGCCCAAGGTCACACAGCTAGTAAGCATCAAGTGTTTGGTCTGAGGCCAGATTTGAACTCAGGTCCTCCTGACTTCAGGGCCGGTGCTCTATCCACTGTGCCACCTAGCTGCCCCCAAAACAGATTTTTTAAAAGCCCATTGTGTTTCAAATGGAGCTACTTGACTATTCTTTAAACCCAAATCACTCTGCTTTTCATCACATGGCTAGTAACAGCCCCCAACCCAAGTCTCTGTGGCTCATTGTTAGGTTCTGCTGGCCTAGTATGTGTACAAATAGCAGTTGCTTTCTGTTCTGGCCAGAAACCTTGAGGGTCTTCGGGTCTTCCCCTCCTGGACTGATACTTTTGTGATGGTAAATTATGTCATCTCTTGTCTCAATTCTTACCTAGCCTTAGTCATTGAATGGGTGTTGCCTCAGACAAACGGAGAGCTAAGAAAGACCTTAATTTAGAAAGGCCAAGGTCATGAGTTACGTGCTGGGCCATTGCCAGCCAGTCTTCTTGACTTTTGTCTTGCCACTGGACTTTGATGACTGGGAGGAGAGAATAAGGCTGATGACTTTTTTAAGCTCTGCCTCTATACCCACAAAATCATGGATCCAAAAAAGATGGAGATAATAATGGACTCCCTTCATTATTAATAAATAGAGAGTAATGAAGATAAAAACTTAGACTCCCTCATAGGGTAACTATGAGGAACACCTGTTAGCAGTTGTCACAGTTCCCTCCTTCCCCTCTCCCTTAGATGGCCTGGGAATCCTCAGGCCCCTCACACATGTACCTCAGCTACTCCGAAAAGTCACATCTCACTCTGTTTTTCTACACTACAGATACAGACTTCCCTTGAACTCCTGATGGAATAAAGGAGAAAAGATGCTTGGGGAAAATCCTGGCAAAAATGACAATCCAGTTTTGATTAACATCAGCCATGGGAATGAAAAGGGTGACCATTATGGAAATATGAAGGACCATCTTAAAATCTCAAAGGTAGGTACTGTCTGGGGACACAGCAGAACAGGGCAGGTCTACCTGGGCCTCCTGGGCTCTCCTCACCTCTTGGGGGAATAAGCGGCACCATGTACTAAGTGGACCCAGGAAAAACAAAATAAGCACAAGCCCCCGAGGGTCCCCCTCCTAAGAAACAGAACAGACAGCTGTAGGATTCACACTTACCATCACAATACAGTTTTCCATATGCCACCATAAAGGCCAACTTTTGACATTTAAAAAATTGATCCATATAAAAGTCCACAAGCAACAATCCTGGGACTACCCCAAACATCACAGTGCTTGGCACATAGTAGGTACTTAATAGATCTTGATTGACACTTCCATAAGCTTTTGAGTTTTAAATTTTTCTCCCCCTCCATCCCTGCCTCCCTCCCCAAGACGGCAGGCAATCTGATATAGGCTATACATATACATTCCTACTAAACATATTTTCACATTCGTGATGTTGTAAGGAAGAATCAGCATCAATACAGGGAACCACCAGAAAGAGGAAACAAAACAAAACAGAAGAAAAAAATAACAAATAGTCCGCTTCGATCGGCATTCAAACTCCAGAGTTCTTTCTCTGGATGTGGAGAGCATTTTCCATCACGAGGCCTTTGGAGATGTCTTAGGTCCTTGCATTGCTGAGAAGGGCCAAGTCTATCAAAGTCAGTCATCGCACAGTGTGGCTGTTACTGAATCACTACAGTCATGTGCCTCCATTAAGTGAAGCAAATCCAAGATTGCAGAACCTGCTCCCATCACAGAACTCTGGTCCTGCATCCCACCAAGTAATGACCATCAAAGATACTGTTCCCACAGGACTCCAGAACACCTGTATGGTCCCGCTTTCATGGCTTTGACATGGGAAACTACTCAGCCCTGGAAATGATTGTTTGTAACCCATGTCCCACCCCCTTCCCACTTGTGATTTATGTATATATGCTGTAGCTTTACCTCAGCATAGAAAGCATTCCTCACTCTGAAACTAATTAATTAAACCACCACTTGTTTCCTGGCCAAAAAAAAATTTTAAAAATACATCTTGATTGATCAATGACTATTATGCCCCCACCCACAGTTTAGTTTGAGAAATCCTAGAATAAAGGCTCATGTCTAGGTTTCCACAAATGTAGGGAACAGGGCCCCCAACTTACAACCAAGCACTTAAGATATACCAAAAATATAAATGTGACAAATGTATTTCAAGTACACGGCAGTCTTTTCTTTGATTTCCAGACATAAGAACTGACAGAAGCCCATAAACAAATACAGAAAACCTACTTGGAGCTTATAAAAGTCCACAAGCAATAAAGATAATTCTCTTTCCTCTTCGTTGGGTCCCACTTTTCCACTAGAGTCCCGGAATTTTCCAACCTCAGCCACCCCCTGTGGTTGACTTCCCTCAGAAGAGAACAGAACTTGGGGCATCCTGGAGACCCCTGTCTCCCATGAGGTCCTACGGGGTGTCCGCAGGGTGACCGTTGCCCCCTGTGATTTGGCCTGCCCCTGTCCTCGAAGGGAGATGCACTCTGGAACCGCTAGCCAGGTCACCCCTTCATTGTTGGATCTGCAGGTGTCCAAATCACGAATTGTAATGGGGGTGGAGACTGAAAAGTTCCAAATTGTTTGCTCTCCCATGTCGTGGCTTCTCTTCCTTCCTGTTCTTCTTCCTTTGAGGAGAGTGGGGAAGGGAGAAAGAAGCTTTCTTTTATTTTTTCCAAGAGGCATACGGTTCAGAAAACTTCCCGCCTCCACTTGGAAGTTACAGCTCCCACAAGCCACCAACTTGGTATTAGTTGAGAGGCAATCCCCTAGGCTAGCCAAGAACTCTCCCTTCTCTGGCTAGAAGGCTATATTCTGGGATTCCACTGCCGAGGAAATCTCTTCCCTCTAACCCAGGAGACAGAGGTTTAGGGACGACTTTGTACACGAACTCCCCTCCTGGCCAAGTGGGCAGACGTGTGCTGCCCCCATATGTTGTACTAGGATACCCCACCATTGCCCAGGTTGATTCCATCTCTTCAGATGAGTAAACCTACACCCAGGTCCTTGCCCTCTGGCATGCTCAAAAAAGAGAAAATAAAGGCTAACGGTAGCCAAGAATTCTTCTCTTGAACGACTTTCTTTCACTTCTGCTCCAAGGCAGCCATTGATTCATTCATATCATTCCTAAATAGTCTCCCAACCCTGCCTCCCCCTCAGTCTTCTCTACTTGGATCTCTTCAGAAGCAAGACCAAAGGGTAAAGGCAGAAAAAGCCAATGAGCCTGAAAAGGACTGTTGGCTCACTTTTATAGGCCAGTGTGATAAGGGAGTTCATCCCACTGGAATCCATCCTCCCAGCCAACCCCTTTATCTTGGGGGCAGCTGCAACCCCTAAGAGTTTATCAGGAGGTGCCTTTTGTCCTTTTAACACAGTGCCAATGAGTGTGCCCATCCCCTCTGGGGACAGGCATCTGCAATTAGAGTTTCCAAAGTGAGGCTTCCCCTTGTAAGTTCGTCCACTTGATTAGGCAAATCCCACTCTGACACACACAGATTCCTTCCACCTCCCCTTTAAACAATGTTTTCTGAGACCTTTGAGGGTAGGACTGTCTTGCTTATTTGTATTTCTATCCCCAGTGCTTAGCATAGTGCCTGGTACATAGTAAGTACCTAATAAATTATCTATCTATCCATCCATCCATCCATCCATCCATCCATCCACCCATCCATCCACCTATACATCTATTCATTCATCCATCCATCTAGCTATCTACCTATCTATTCATCCATTCATCTATCTATCCTCCCACTCATCTGTCCATCCATCCATTCATCCATCTATCTATACATCCATCTATCTATTCATCCATCCATCCATCCACCTATCCATCTATCCATTTACCCATCCATCTACCTATCTACCTATCTATCACTCCATTCATCTATCCTTCCCTTCATCTGTCCACCCATCCATCCATCCATACATCCACCTATCTAACTAGCTAGCTAGCTAGGAACTCCTCTGATTAAGACCTCGCATCAGAATCACAGCATTTCAAAGCTGGAAGAGGCTTCAGAGATGTCCAATCTATACCTAAGAAAGGATGCCCTCAAAGACATGCCTGGCAAGTAGCCAGTGCTAGATGTGTTGGGGAGGATCCCACTGCTTTCCACTCTGGAATAACATTAATTGTTAGGAAGTTCATGCTGACCTCGAAACTGAACTGACCTCTTTGAACATCTGTATGTGGCGCCTCCTAATTCTGCCTTCAGTTTCATTTCTCTCCCCACTGCTGTCCCTTCAAGCACTTGAAGACAGCTGATATGGGGCCCCTGAGTCTTCCCTTCTCTTGACTAAGCCCCCCAGCTTCTTTATACCCTCCTCCTGCAGCTCTTCACTTTCCTCCACACTCTCCAGAGTATCTATGTCAATCCTAAAGGTCTCTGTGGGCACAGGGACCAGGACTCAAGCCAGATTCATTTGAGACAATGACCACCTGTCAAAAGCCTGTTTCCTCCTATGATGCTGATCTCCCGAGGTCTTAGTCTGGACAATGTCAGGACTCTGCCTGCCCCCCCCAAGACCGCTCCCAGTGAGCAGATGATAACAGCTATTGTCCATCGAGCTCGTTATGGTAGGGGTGATCTCATTGCATCCTCACAACAACCCTGGGAGGTAGTTACTATAATTATACTCATTTTGCAGACGATAAAACTGAGACTCAGAAACATTAAGTGATTTGCTGGATGTCACAAAGTAAGTGCAGCTGGTAAGTTTCTGAGGCAGGATTTGAACTCAGGTCTGCATGAGTCCAAGTCATCCAACGTCCTATCCACTGAGCTACCTAGCAACAATTAATGATGATAAAGAAACTAACAATAGCAATGACAATATGTTGCATGTGCATAGCACCTTCATACTTTTCAAATTTACCTGTTCTATCCCTTTAGCAGACTGTAAGCTCCATGAGGGCAGGTACGGTGTCTTTTCTAAACCTTGTATCTCAGCCCAGCGCTTCTCACACAAAGGCTTCTTACAGCAGCCCCTGCCTTCAAGAATACAACCTGCTTTCAGAGCTCCAATCTGGAAGCTTTATTTACAATTATCGGGATTCTCCTCACTGTGACTCTTCTCCTGTCTTTCCTTCCGTCTCATTCCCTCTCTCCTCTCTCCTCTTTCAGATAGATATTCCACAGATCGCAAACTGGGCTCAGTTATCCATCAGCATTCCCTTCAAAATAGACAGGTCACTGGGCTTCCTATGACTGAGATAAGTAGGTGTTAATGTGGGAAGGAAGACAAGAGTTGAAAGGGAATTCTGGCACATACAGTCCAATCTCATTGAGTGAGAGATGTCCAAAAAAGATAACGAGTTTGAGGCTCAGCATTGTCTCATCTGTAAAATGGACTGGAGAAGGAAATGACCAACCACTCCAGTCTCTTTGCCAAGAAAACCCCAAATGGGGTCACCAAGAGTCAGACATGACTGAAATGACGGAACCACAACAGATTCTCTCCTCCCTCATAACAGCATCAGGGATGGTCCCTGCCCACACCTCCTGTTCAGAAATGGTCTGAGAGTGTTCTCTGATCACACTTGTGCTCGGTTTGTCATTTCTTTTTAAGTGACGGGACACAGTCTCACCTGAGTGACAAGAGGGTCCCAAACTTCAGCACAGAGCAGGACAGGATAGGTAAACTCAGGGGCCCAGATACCAAAGGGTAGCATCGCTATGTGGCGACCACCAGGATGGAAGGGGCCTGTAACATAGCTGCCACAAGGAGATGAGAATGTGGGAGACTTCCCTAGATCATAAACAAACCCTAATTTACTACAGAAAGTTCCTCTTCCCATTCGTAGATCCAAAGGAAAGATAAAAAAAAGAACTGAGATGCACGATCATAGAATCCTAGAGTTGAAGGAAGCCATAGACATCTTCCCAAGCCATCTTCCTGCCCATCATGGAAATTCAGGTGTCCTCTCCCTTCTCCAGACTGTAAGCTTCATGAGGGCAGGCATTGTGTCTTTTCTAAACCTTGAATCTCAGCCCAGGGCTTCCCACACAAAAGACATTTAATAATTGTTTAAAAATTACTGTTGATGGATTTGGCCAATACAATCCAGCCTTCTGACCCTAAAGGAGTTTGCAGATTGGCGAGGGGATTGGACACAGGAGGTTCTATGATGAGGAGGACGATGGAATTACTGTTGATGGATTTGGCCAATACAATCCAGCCTTCTGACCCTAAAGGAGTTTGCAGATTGGCGAGGGGACTGGACACAGGAGGTTCTATGATGAGGAGGACCATGGACTGGGGAGATGTCTAAGGTTTCCTTCCAAAACAAGAGCTGGAAGGTGCCCTAAAGGTCACTTAGCCCAATGATCTTAGATTTAAAGCTGGAAAGGAGCTCAAAGACCATCTATCTACTGCTATCCTATCATTTTACAGATGAAGAAACTGAAGCTCAGGAAGATGGTGATGTACCCAAGGTCACTTAGTTCATGAGTGGAAGAGCTAGTAAGTGAACCCAGTGCTCTCACTCTGAATCCAACGTCCTTTCTACTGTGCCAATTAAACAACCATTCCATGGAGCCTTTACCTCCCTTCCTGCCTGACTCCAGCTGTTCCTGTGCAGTTTCTACTGTCTCTTCTTCCAGTTCTCTCCAGAAGGGAGAGATCTTAGTCATGGGAATTGAAATCAGTCTGTTAGTCCTTCTAGGGGTATTTGAAGTCTTATCTCTCAAGACAAAATAATAATCATGACTAGCATTTATATATTCCTTTAAGGTTTGCAAAGGACTTTGCATGTGTCATATGACTCTTTTGATCATCACTATAACCCTGTAAGGTGGGGGTTTTATCATCCTCATTTTCCAGATGAGGAAACCAAGGCTGAGATAAACTGACTTGTCCAGGTCACTCACACAACTAGTAAGTGACTGAGGCAGGATTTGAATTCAAGTCTTCTTGATTCCAAGTCCTATACTGTGCCGCTGAGCTGACCCCATTAAAAAGATTCCGGGTATTAGTAGAGGGGAAATTTGGTGAAAAACCGGGGATATTCCCTTGGGAACTCAAAACCACACCCAGTCATGCAAGCCTGCCTGGTCCTGTAAACCACAGCCCTGGATCTTCTCCTGAGGGAAAAGCCAGAGGTAGGGGAGGGAGGAGGGGTTGGAAAAGGAGCTGGAAAAGGCTGGAAGAAAAGGGCCTTTCTTTCTCTCACTCTCTGAAGAGCAGTCAGCCTCACCTTTGAGCCAATGGCAGTGCTGCTGGTGGGGGTTTCAACCTCAACGTACACTCCCCTTCCTCCTCCCTCTGGACCTCAGCTACAAGGGGACAAGCTGGCTTTCTCTGGAATTTTAGCCAAACCCACAGGATTGTGTAATGACATGAGCATTGGCCTGGGAGCCAGGATGCCTGGGTTCTAGGCACATCACACTGCAGAATCTCATAGCCAACAGGGACTTTAGAATCCATCTATCCAAGATGTGACTCAGTGGGTATCCTCTGCTCATTGATTGCGCTCTAGCCCCAGAAGACAATTGGAATAAGTTGTCCAATGGCTTAAGCAGGGCAGGAGTGACCTGCATTTTTCCTGGAGTTAGAATGGCAAGAGAATACATCTACATCTGTAGAGGATAACTAAAGGTAGAAGAGACCATTAAGGAGATCAGGGAAGGCTTTCTATAGGAGGTGGAACCTGAACTGAGGCTTAAGGGAGCCTAAGGCTCCTAAGAAGTGGAGAAGAGCAGAGAGTGTGCTCCAGGCTTACGGCCATAGCCTGTACAAAGTCTCAAAGACAAGAGATGCTAAGTCTGGGGAACAGCAAAGGAGCCAGGCAGGCTAGCTGGATCATAGCTGATTTGAAGGGGAGGTATATATAACAAGCCTGGAAAGGTCAGCTCAAGTCAGATGATAAAGGGAAAGTCGCTTGTCAAGAAGGACAGACACCCTTGGAGTCCCTCCAGAGATTTATGACCCATTAATCTCCTTCGTCTCTGAATTTAGCATCAAAGGATCACAGGTTTAGAGCAGAACCTTGGGAGGGACCTCGGAAGGCCCCTACAGGTTAAGGTCACACAGGAAGTAGGCATCCGAGGCAGTATTAGAACCCAGGTTCCCCAACTACAAAGCCTGTGCTTGTATCCCTGGACTACACTTCCTCCCCCAAAGGTTCCAGAGCTCTCACTGCATGCTGTCCACAGATCTTCTTTAGACTCTTATTGTTTCAAGTGGGGACATGTTGTCTTTCCAACTAGGTCGTGAGCTCCCCAGGGGTGGGGGACTAGTTTCTTCCTCCTTTTCCACTTCCTCTCCACATTAAACCATGAAGAGAAGTGTATCCTCAAAGCCAGGACTCTTATACCCAACACAAATGTCTGCCATTGCTCAAGGGAATAGCTGAGAACCAAGAGGTCCATGGAGGCCAGGGATCTAGATGGAAAAGCAGGTCCCAGGCCAAGCCACAATTTAAGGGCTAGAGAGCTAAAGATGGAAAAAGGAATCTAAATCCAGGCAGGCAAACAAGAATCAGGGCCTACCTAAATAAAGGTGAGGATAAAAATTAAAAAGTTTCCAAATGGAGCAAGCAGGCAAAGCTTAGACAGTACACAGAAGCCAGGACAAAAGTGGAAAACCAAGCAGGTCATCAGAATAGCAGTCATGTAATACCAGAAATTAGAGCCTTGAATCAAAGCAACTCTTCTCACAGTCAGAAGTTTCTTAATCACTTTCTGCTATAAGATCCACTACTAGGTCCTCAGGGCCGGGCCAGCTCAGAGCCTTGAGATGTTAAGAAGTAAGCCCTGCGGGAGAGATGGTCAATCAGCCAGCTTGGCTGGAGTAGGAATCTGTGGCCAGAAGTAAAGGTGGATTCTCACACCCTACTGCTGCCTTGTATGCACAGTACTGGGCAATTAGTAGACACACAATAAATCCATATTAAATTTAACCAAACTGAAGATTAAAGGAAAATTTGTTTCATGGTTATTTAATTGGTATAGAGCAGAAGAGGAGACCTTTCCTTTTTAAGCAAATCTCCATCAAGACCTTTTCTTGATTTTACATCAACTATGGCATTGCTACATTCCCAATAGTATTTGGTTCCCAATGTGCCATCCACAAATTTGAAGACATTTTACGTGTCTGTCCTTAACAACCATTTTAGTCTGCCCTAACTCATGCCATCCCTCCTGGTGATGGGACATCAGAAGGACTGGAATGAGTTGAGAGTCTTTCTCTACAAGTATCTTTCTCAAATATTTCATGCTTTATGATTTTTTTCTTTGTTTTCACATAATTGTCCATTCAGATCCAGTCCCAACCACCATATTTGTCTAATTCCAAAATTCTCCATGTTTCAAAAAGTTATGGAATTTTCCTTCTGCTGATCTGAATAAGGGAGAGAAGGACTCTACTACATCAGTAAATCAATAGATAAGCATTTAGTATGTGCTTACCATAGACCAGACACTGAACTAGGTTCAGGGGATAAAGAGAGGCAAGAAACAATCTCTGCCCTCCAGGATCTACATTCAAATGGGGCGAGATGACATACAAATAACTCCATGGCTTCTTGATCTCTGATGCCCCTGCCAACTCTAACCTTCTACGAACCTTTAATGTCTTAGCTTGAATTCAAAAACCTAACTTGCAGTGAAAACGTTACTCCAAATTTCCAATGAATCTAATTTGCTGTTACAACCTCAGGCTTCCACAGGAAAGTTATTATTAACTTTGTTCAAAATCCAGTGAAGTGTCAATCAGTAAGAAATGTGCTTGCCAAAGGAGTTTGCAATGATCATAGAAAGGACCCTGGGTTGGAATCAGAATACTCGGGTTCAAATCGTGGCTCAATCACTCACTTGACCTTGGACAAATCATTTGGCTTCTGTGGCCTCAATTCACCTATCTGTAAAGTGAGGAAATTAGACGAGGTGTCTCCTAAGGTTTTTTCTAGCTCTAAATCCATGACCTTCTGTCCCCCACACAGTCCATACAGAAAAAAGATTCCCAATTGATGGAAGGTTAATCCAATGCTTCTATTCGTAGATGGTATTGTATTAGTTCTATTGAGCCTTGGAAAAACACAAAAATCTCCTAATGGAAATTCACAGCAATGCAAAAGAAATTGACCCAAGCATTTGTCTATGGGGAAATAGATAGAAAAATGAAGGTCCTTTTTTTGTCCTCCAGGACTGAGCGGGTCACTTCTCCACTAAGGATTTAGAGAAAAGTGTGGATGAAAATGGCAGAAGATGAGATGGAGTGAGGAGTCATGACCTGCACCAGGGAATCCCAGCATTGGGAGGGACCTTAGGGACCTCGAGTACACCCAAGAACATAACCAGATCCACTTCCATGAGGGGGAGCCCGCCACCTCCCCAGGCAATCTATGCAGCAAAGGACGGCTCCAGCTCTCAGGAAGCTTTTGGCAACCTGGAGCCTAATTCTACCGCTCTGAAACTTGCACCTGTTTTTCCTCTTGGTTCCACCCCCAAGTGCTTAACACTCTTGCCACACAGCTGAGAGAGGGCAGGAGGAGAAGAGGGGGTGGGGACCTGCCCATGCTATTGGGAATGCAGAGGTTGGGAGGAGGAGAGAAGACTGGAAAGGCAGGAGCAGGTTGGAGGAGGCCTTTAATGCCAGAGCTGGAAATTCAGACTTTATTACACAGGAAATAGGGAGTCAGCGGAAAGAGTTAAGACATGCTCAATCAAGCACGGGCTGTCAGGAGATTACTTGGGTGGTGAAAGACTGGGCCAGAGGCTAGAGACAGGGAAGCAAGTTGGGGTGTTCTAACAATAGCCTGGGGGAGAAGAGGTGAGAGGCTGGGGTGCTTACCGTGGGATTAGCAGAGGAGTGGCAAGGAGACGAGACGTGTGGGAGACAAAAGTGGCAGGATTTGGCACAGACCGGATTTGGGAGAGCAGGGAGACTGGAAGGGGACCCCCAGGCTGGGAGCCTGGTGCTTGTATCCACAAAAGCGAAGGCATTTGGGGAGTAGATATGCCCACAGCCCAGTGGAGGCGATGGACCTCCAAAGCACTCTGTGGATGGCGGGCAGTGGCATGTTCATGTTAGGGGGCCCCAGACATTCTGCAAACAAGTAGTTCCTTAAGAAAGAGCCCTGGAGGCTAAACCGAGGGACTGTATTTTAGAAAGGACTGTGAAAATTTGGAAACTCTGCCCATGGAGGCCATCTTCCTTTCATGGACAAGCCTGCAAAGGTGCAGTGAGCTGGGCCCAGAACTAGGCAGGAAGAGGAACGGGGCCTGGTGGCAAGTGGGGCACTTTCTGATTGGTTGAAGGACTATCCACGAGATACTGGAAGTCCTTCTCAGAATCCTTGCTCTGTTGTGGAAGCCTAACTCCTAATTCCTTGTTACATGTCCTACCCTGAGGATCTATGCTGTTCATGGAATAGGGGGATGGATGGACAGATAGATGGTGGGTGGGTGAGTGGATGGGTGAATGGGCCCTCAGATACGCTCAGGCCCCCCCACATCTCTGCCCCAGCTGACAAACCTGTTCCCAGGAGACGCCTTCCTCTTGCTCAAGGCTGAGATCTGTGAGAGCCAAGGGCAGGGAGGACCTGCCTACTTCTGAATGACCTTTGCTGTACTTCTGAATGCCCTTTGGCCACTGGAGGGAAATGCAAGTCGTGACGGGATCCTCTGGGCTAGCTGAGACGCACCTTGGCCGCCCCATAGCCCTTTAAACAGTGGCCCTGTGTGCTCCATTCTTTTTTCTAATCTGGAAGCCTTCTTATCTCAATGCTAAATTTGGAGTCAGAGGGTCTGCGTTCAGATTGTCCCACTGACTCTGCCACTCACTATCCAGGTGGTGTTGGGTCTTAAGCTCTCTGGGCCTTATGTCCTATCTATCAAATGAGGGGTCCCTCCCACCCAAAATCTGACTTGCCGGAGGGCCAGCCTTGGGGTTGGGAGGACTTTGTTCAAGGCCAGCCTCTGACACCACTGGGAAAATCCCTTAAACTCTCAGTGCCCCGACACCTGCCTCAGCAACACAGGAGTTGCCATCTGTGTTGGTGAAGGGAGTTTCTAAACAGATGAAGTCACAGGTGCAGGTTAAGCAAAGGAAGAATAAGTCTAAAAAAAGGAGAGGTTCACAGGTCACAAATACTAATAATAGCTAACATTTTGATGGTGGTTTAAGGTTTGCAACATGTTTTACATAGACTATCTCGTGTCATACTCACAGTAGCAGAGAGAGCCAAGTACAGCAATTAGTATTATCAGCATTTTAGAGATAAGATAAGAAAGCTGCTTCTCGGAGATTAAGGGCAGCTACTGTCTGAAGCTGGATCTGAACCTAGGTCTTTTCAAGTCCTAATGCAGAACTCTGGCTGCTCTGCCATGTTGAAGAAGACAGCCAGTCAAAGCCCTCGATTCCTGAGGTTTTGGACTTAACAGGATTTTAAGAATTTCCCGGGTTGTTCATTTCTTGGTTCTTTCCAGTCTGGTTGGCCTCCTGTTGGTGCCGAGGGGAATACTACCGATAAGGAGGGCCCGAGGGCCACCTCCCTCTTTGGACAAAAGCTCTCCCTCCATTCTCTTCTTAAAAAACATTTTTTATTGAAATTTTCTGTTTGTCACCTACATCTCCCAAAGTCAGTCAGTCAATAAATAATCAATGCATCTCTCCCCACTCTCCTTCCCAGAGAGCCAAAGGAGGGGAATAGAGCTGAGGAAATCATTTAATAAAACTAACGGATGCATCCCAAAAGACCAGACATTATACGCTGTGCTCCACATTCCATCCTTTATCCCTCACGACCCCTGTAAAGGCTTAGATGCCATGCTTACCACACCTGAAGATGACCCAAATTGGGGGAAGAGATCGAACCCTGGATGACAAGGTCGGAACCAGAAAAGATCTTGACAGATCTGAAAATGGAGCTGAATCAAACACAATGAATTTGACATATGCAAATACACGAACTTGGGCTCAGAAAATGGTGGATCATTTTGTCTGCTGGCAACTTACTCATCACCAATGTAAGATAGAGGAGATACGGCCCCAGGGCAGCGTGTCTAAAAGTGATCTGGGAGTTTCATTGGCTGAACCACCTGCTTGAGAAACCCCTGGTGTCGAAGGTCACAGAAGTGCTGGCTCTGTGAAGCTTCCATGTGGGGGTGGTCCTCAGGCTGCCCGTCTAGTCGACGGACTTCAGCTTCTTTGTAGAACCAGCTCTCTGGAGGCACGTGTGTTGTTTACTACAGGCTTTTTGGGCTTAGCTGGATTCTGGCAAAGCCACACTATGTTGGTGATCTCCCATCACCCCCCGGGGCAGGGGATGTTCAGCTCCATCTCTAGCAGACAGTCTGGCCTCCAGAGGGAAAAGGAAACCACCCAAAGGGCCGAAGGCAACTCTTGTGTCTGACATCCCCTTGGTAGGACCCATGGTGACCAGAACGGAAAAGGCAGGTGTGCCCAGGGGCATCTGTGTTGGGGGGCGGAGTCTCCCGAAGGCCAGATCCCTATTTTTATCTTTTAGTCCCAGACGACGTCCTGGTGTGGGAAGATGGACCTCCAAAAAAGCGACATAAGGCAGGACTAAAAATGAGAAGCACGAGAAGAAAGAATACGGGCACCACATCTGGCGGCAGAATTTCTTGAGCCAACTCAGAGCTACTGGGCTTCACGCGGGACAGGTATGTGGCCCCACCCAGCTCCCGCCTCCCGCACCCGCTGACTACTAACCTGCACTCAGACGGGCCTCCCCTCATCCAGACTGACGGGCTGCAGCATTAAAGAGCACTTACCAAAAAGGGCCCATCCAGGCTATACCCTGGACGCGCCCCCCTCCCTTCCCTGGACCACTGGACCAGCTCCTCGTGTGTCTCCTTGCCTCCAGCCTCTCCACTCCACCGTCCAGCCTTCCTACACTTGCTAAAGTAAAATTCCTAATACGGATATCTCCAAGTCACTCACTTTCTCAAGAAGTTTCAGGGGCTTTCTGTTGCCCCTTAGGATAATATACCACCTTGAACATTTTTTTCTTTCTTCTAAAATTTGATTTTTTTCAATTAACAAAAGTCATTTTTCTCTCTCTTCCACATCTCCCCCACCATTTGGAAGGAAAAAAAAACCCCTTGTAATAAATATGCAGTCACGCAAAGCTAATTAGTGCATTGACCATGTCCAGAAAGCATCTACCTGGGTCAGGCAGTGGGCAGGGTGGTTCCTCATGGGCTCCCTGGCAGCTGGTTGGAGGTCAATGCATTGATAGAGTCCTTTGGCCTTTCAGAGCTGCTTGTCTTCACGGTGTGATTGTAGAAGCTAGATACCGTACAAAGTGCTCGTTAGTATTTAAGATTCTCCGAACCTGGTTTCAATCTCTCTTCACAGGCTTTTCCTGTCATGTGCCCCTGCACCCTGTACACAATGCTCCAGGGCCACTTCCAGGCCTTTGTACAAACATGCTCACGGGCCTTCTCACCTTGGCCTCACAGAATCCCCAGCACCATTGTAAGGCTCCGCTTAGCTCAATGCCACCTCCCAGATAAGGCCTTTGCTACTCCCCGCAATGGGTAGGATCCCCCCCTCCAATTGTTTTGGGATATTTGAATCCATACCTTTGCTCACTTCTCTATGTACAAATGATACGCCACCCCTTGGTAGAATGTAAGCTCGCTGAGGACGTGTGCTTGGTACAAGGGCTGGGATTAACCAGTCCTTGCTGAATTGGGTTATTTGTGCCTTCATTCTTGAGGGCAAAATTGTTCCTGAACGGCACAAGATGCCACGCCAAGCAAGAGGAGAGACATCCTGGAAGAAGACGTGAGCAACACCTCGAAAAGTGACTGTCTTAGAGGGTGCTAGGGCATGCCTACGTGTGTCTGAGCATGCGTGCACACATTTACATACACACACACACACACACACACACACCGAGGCACACTCTGATTAAGGTTTCCCTTGGCCAGCAGCCAAAGCAGTCACATCAACCCAACAAACAGCTCCATAAAATCAGGACACCTGCTGTCCTTAATCGTAAATCACCCATTTACAACACCCCATTGCTGAGGAACTAAGTGCCTGGTGCCCAAGCCCCCTGGCTTCCTCCTTTCCACCTCTCTTCCACAGTAAACTAAGCAGAGATTAGAAGACCCTGGTTCAGCTATGCAGTGCTAGACAGTCAACCAGTAAGCATTTATTAAGCACCTATGCACCAGTCAACCAACAAGCTTTTATTAAGCACCTCTTATGTGCCAGGAACTGTGCTAGATGTGGGCTACAAAGACAAAAAAGCTTCCCTGCCTTCAGTTAACCTTCATTCTATCAAGGAAAATGACGTGTGTCGGGTACATAGCCATACAAGTTTGTACAAAAGAAATGCAAGGTAAATACCACCAGATTCTGTGGGGAGGATCCTGGCAGCTGAGAGGAGCACTGAAGGCCTCGTGTTGGAGGTGGCCTCTGGGCTGAGCTTTAAAAGAAGCTGGAGACTCTAAGGGTGGAAGTGATGAGGGAGGGCATTCCTGGCTTGGGGGACAGCCTGTGCAAACGTGCAGAGGGGGGATATGGGATGTCATGTATGCTATTACACAACATACTGATAGTCAACAAGAAAGCCAGGTTTTAGGGGGAATGATTTATAAAGCTGGGAAGTTAAGTCAGAGCCAGTTTGGGAACCTCTACCAGGAATGTCCTCCAAATATCACTATATTCCCAAATAAGAAATCGTTTTAACAAACTGACCCGTTCAAATTTAAGATACAAGATTTTGGAAGCATTCTCTTTGATTGATCAAAAGTCTGTCTCTAAGTTCTGGTAGAGCTAACTTGAGGCAAAATTATTCATTAACCAGAAATCTGTGCCCTTACCTCCCCAAGTCCTTTCACTACAGTCCTCAAGCTCCCCAATGCTTCTCTTCCCTTCCTCACAGAGGAGCTCTGAATAGTCATTCACACTTTAGTATGAGGACCTTGCTTCTCACAACAGGTCACCTTATATCTATTGTAGAATGAAAGGCTTTGTCCCCTGGAAAATCAAGTTAAAGCATCTCTGAGCCAGCAGATGAGATGAGGGTCTTTTCTCTGCCCTCAGAATTGGGTAAAGTGGGCCCTCTAAATGCCTAAAAATTCTTCGAGGATCATCCCTATGGCATGCACCCTATGCACAGTATATGGCTCTTTTTCAGGGGCTAATGTGCTTTCTAGTCATTCTTCTTCCAGCTCGTAGTTAAGAGTGGAAAGAACTCCTTACACTATGCCTTGCTCAGTGCCCCATGAACATCCTCTGTCACTAAGCTGAGGCTCTCAGGATGAAGATGCCCCTGCAGGTGAAGGTCTCCAGCAGGGAGAGAAGGACCATCCTTCATCTCCCAAAAAGAAGCCTTTGTCATTCTTGGAAAGCCCACTATTCTGTCACTGTTATTGGGAGTCAGGGAAAAATCTGCACGGATTATCAGGGCAGGTAGTAAAGTTACAATGGGGAGATAAACACCACGGACACATCCTTGTGCACTTTCATCCACCCATCCACTCATTCATCTATCTCTCTATCTACCTATCCAGGCAAGAAGGCAGGTAGGCAGCCATCTGTGTATCCATCCATCCATCTGTCCCATTCATCTAATAATCTATCTATCTATCTATCTGTCTATCTATCTATCTATCTATCTATCTATCTATCTATCTATCTATCT
>NW_020954588.1:49544918-49550211 GCF_900497805.2 Vombatus ursinus
TATCTATCTATCTATCTATCTATCTATCTATCTATCTATCTATCTATCTATTCATCTATATTTCTATTTACCTATCCAGGCAGGAAGGCAGGTAGGCAGCCATCTGTCTATCCATCCATCCACCTATCTGGGCAAACAGGCAGCCATCCATCCATCCATACATCCACCCATCCATCTATTCACCTATCTGCCTCTCCATCCACCCATCTAGGTAAGCAGACAGGTAGGCCTCCATTCATCCATTCATTCGACAGCCATTTATTGAGTGTTTGCCATATGCAAAGCACTGTGCTAGGCAGCACAAAAGTTTCAAAGATGATTGACGTGTCTCTGCTTTCAAGGAACCTTGCCTAGTAAGAGAGTCAGTGTGGTGCAATGGAGTATTGGGTTTGGAATTAGGGTTCCATGGTTCAAAACCAACTCTGCTACTCCCTGGCAGTGTGACCTTGGGAGAGTCATTTCTCTTTTTGGGCTTTCGTTTACTCATCTATAAAATGAGGGAATTAAACTAGCTTGGAGGTTCTTACCTTTCTGTGTGTCACGGACCCTCTGGAAGACTTGTGAAGCCTTGAACAGGATAATGAAGTGTCCTTCCATTCATAACTGAAGGAGATGCTGAATTTCAGTTAGAGGTTTGTGAAAATAAAGATGTCATTTTTTTCCTTTCTAAGATCTATCCACAGACCCCCGGTTAAAAACCCTGGACCAGGTGGATGGTGCCATCCTGCCCCAACCTTCCATGACCCAATCAAGTCAGCTATTTCTGGGGCTACATTTGGGCTAACCTCTTGGAGGGTGGACAGACTCATCCCAGGAAGCCAGCCGTTTGGTGAGGATTCTTGGGCCACAACAACCCATCAGACAAAGACACTAGAGTTAACAACCCGAGTTCAAATCCCTCACTACTTATGTGACCTTGGGGATGTCACTGAGCCTCAACTTTCTCTGCTGTAATATGAGCGCACTGGATTAGCAGGTCTCTTTTAGTTCTGGAGATATGATCCTGTGAAATAAAAATGCATTAAATGTATTATTTAGGTGTAAACACAGCTGACCTTGAAATCAGGTCCTGACTCTGTCCAGTATTGGCTTTGTGAACTGCCCCAGGCAGCTCCCCAAGACTAACAGAGCAAGGGATGATCTGTAGGAAGAAGGAGTGAAATGGCAGGTCCAAAACCTTCTCATAAATCTGCAGTGCCTAGGCCTGTGGGTCCTAAACAAATGTCCGAGGAGGGTTGATGATGGTAGGTTCTCCGCTGTGCCGGTGAAGGTCTTGCCCAGCCAGCCCTCTACCTGGTCTGCTAAACTGATGGGAAAACTGGGCCTCTGGACACCGCAGTATGAGGAGGTTCCCCACATGCCTCAGGATGGCTACACCGGCCTGTTCAAGGTGAACACGCTATCCAGGTAAGATGTGGGAGCTTCTCCCACTCCAGGGGCCCTGCGCTCACCCACCACTGTCCTAAGCACAAAGCATCTGAAACATCACTCCCCCTCCAGACTTTCCTAGCACTATCCCAAGGATGTCCTGTCTCACGATCACCCAAGTTCAGAGAGGGGAGGACCTCAGTGGCCACGGAGCTCAAGCCCGGGCTCCCTCCTCCCAGCTCCTGCGGCAGCTGGGTCCACTCTGGGATAGCCCTCCTCTTTAGGTAACTTTTCTTTCTGTCGTCAATCCTAGGCTGACTTCTCTGTAACTCCCACAGCTGCTCCTGGTTCTCTCCCCCAAGGCTGATGTCTCCCTCACATGACCATCTGCTCCTGGCTAAGCATCCCTCATGGGATGCCGTTATCTACAGACCCGTCAGCATCCCAGCCGCCCCCCTCCTAACTTCCTCCAGCTTATCAGGGTCTTTTCTAAAATATGGTCCCCAGGTCCAAGCCCCGACTGCACAGCCAGCCTGACTCTTCCTGAAGCCCAAGATCTCTGGGGCTTTCCCAGTCGTCACGTCACCTGCTGACTCACTGTGAGCTCGTCTGCGGAATTAAATTTGTCTGATGGTTGCGGGTTCCTGGGCAGTGACAATCCAAAGACCTCCTTTGCCAGCACCAAAAGGCACCAGATTGTAAGTGAGTAACTCCGCCTCTTGTCCCTTGGGATGGGGACCAGAAAGGGCCTTGGGCGTCAGGGTCTGGCTTGGGAATCCTTGCTTGGGGTCTGAAGGCTGGCAGAGGAATGATCACCGGGCTGGAAGTCAGGAGAGCCCTGGGTTCAGATCCTCCCTCTGAGATTCGTCAGCTGTGTGATCGAGTCTGCGCCCTCTTCCTGACGGGAGTCCTAACGCCCCTCCTGGAGGTGGTGAGGACTGAAGGAGAAAAGGGACAGAAAATGTTCTTTAACCCCCAAAGTTCTGTTACTGCTAGCCACTGTCACTGGTCTGGCTTGCAGAATAGATGCAGCCCTGCCTGCCATAGACTGGAAGCTCCCTGAGGACTGGGACTGCATGCCGGCTGCTCCACACATCACACGCTCCAGTAGAGACTTGTTGGACTGAACCAAGACTGGCAGACTAGAGGATGGTAAATTGGCATCTCGAAGGGCCCTCAGAGGCCATCTCGTCCAGCCCCCTCATTTTCCAGAGGAGGAAACTGAGGCTCAGAGAGGTAGAATGGTTTGGCCAAGGTCACACAGCTAGTGTCTGAATTTGAACCCGGATCTCTGACTTCCAATTCGGTGCTCTCTCCTCCATCCTGACCCGCCTTCCTCTGGGTCAGTCTTTTTGGAATAGCCAAGTTCCAATATCTGAATAGATTGTCCGTCATGCATTTCCCACTCCCTCTCTGCCACATGTGAATGGAAGGCTCTGCCTCCCTGTGCCAGCTGTCAAGAGAGTCACGCCTAGTTGGGGTTGTATTTTTAGGAGACGTGAGCCTCCCAGTGAGGTCTGGGCCAAAACTGTCTTGAAGGTGTTTCTGTCCAGCACATCTGCCCAGAAATGGGGGGGGGGCGGATGGGGTGCTCCTGCCCACCCCAGCAGGCTGCCCAATGCTTCTCTCCCCCTCCCTCCACTCCCGACATTCGGCCATGAAAGGAGAGGGCTGTTTGGGTTGGAGCAGCTGCTGTCTGAGAAGGTCTTCAACACTGTGTTTCCTCTACATCATGTGAGTCACACTCTTCCCAGCCCTGGCTGCCTGGCTGCTAATGAATAAACAGATGAATGAATGAATGAATGAGTGGATGGATGGACGAATGGATGAATGAGTGAATGAACAAATGAATGGATGAACGAACAAGTGAATGAGTGAGCGAATGAATGAGAGAGTGAATGAGTGAATGAAAAAATGAGTGAACTAACTGGTGGGTGGATGGCTGAGAAAGAATTCAGTAAGGATTTCTTATATTCCAAGCACTGGGGAATATAAGGACAAAAAAGAGACAGGCCCTGCCCACAAGCAGCTTCCATTCTAATAGAGGAAGACAGCACACGCAAAGGGAACGGTGGAGATGGAGTGCTGGGAACAGCGAGTGTAAGAAGGAGTGAAAAAGCAGTATTAGGCACTTCTCTGCGCAAGGCATCGGAGACAACAAAGACAAAAGGGAAGGGAAAAACGGAGATAACAGCACCCAGACCTTCCCATAGTGTTTCTTATGAAAAAGCTAAGAACTCAGGGGTTTCAGCTGGGTAGAGTCATTATTAAAATAAAGTTATTAAGATGAATAGGCCGCTAGGGGGAGTCCACAGTGCATAGAGAGCTGTACCTGGAGTCGGGAAGACCTGAGTTCAAATCCAGACTCAGACACCTACTAACTGTATGACCCTGATCACTTAACCCATCTGCCTCAGTTTCCTCATAAATTGTGCTTGTGTCTGTCCTTGCATTTCTAAAGCTAAAGTTCTCCTACTCATGTGTTAGCTTAGCACAGTGCCTGGCACATAATAGGTGGTTAATAAATGTTCATTGATTAATTGATGTGCTGCTCCTTGAAAGCAGGCACCATGTTTTCCCCTTCTTGGCATCCTCAGCAGATAGCACAATGCCTGGAACACAGTAAGTGCTAAATAAATGCTTATTGACTGACAGATTTTTGGGACCCTGAGCAAATCCTGTGCTCTCTTGGTCCCCTTGTAGACAGTCTTAAGGAATAGTCACAGGAGCCTAGATGAAAAAAGGTGGAAGGGAACTCAAAGATTATCTGAGTCACCCTTTTGTTTCACAAATGAGGAAATTGAGGCACAGAGGACAGCCTTTCCTGTTCCAGGCCCCAGGGTAAGGGCAGAGATCCCCAGGACCACAGAGATCACTGGGGACCCAAGGAAGAGATATCTCACTGAGACCAAACTGGAGGGAGGGCCAGGCCATCTCCAATTGTCTGTGAAGTGATGCAATTTTGTTCTACTCAGGAATGCTAGCTCATCACCGGGGCCATTCTTCAGGGCAAGAGGCCTGGGGCAAGTCACATTCTGTGCCTTATTCCACAGAAGAGTAAACTCTAACCCCAGAACACTAAATAAATACATTTTTATAAGTAGAACTGGGCAAAAAAGAACAGTGAAAGGGTCTTTAAAGTGAAGATTCACAGAAAGACTTCAATAAAATCATGTAAGTGGAGCACTCTGCACATTGAAAGCCCTACAGAGCGGTCAGCTTTATTGGTCACTGAAGTAGCTAGGCAGGGGCTGGCCGGGGAGGGGGTGGGGCCCACAGGGTAGGAAGGAAGAAATGACAGAGTCCAGCCTAAGCTTGTGCATGGAGCACAGGTGGTGAAGCGATCTCCACCTCATCATTACAGGCAGTGCACTGAGCTTTGGCCTTGCAGTCAAGAAGGACACAGGCTTGAATTCCATCTCGAAGGGTTACTAGCTAGCTGTGTGACCCTGGGCGAGTCACCTAACCTCTCCTGGCCTTCAACTTCCTTGTCTATAAGATGAAGGGGTTGGAAGAAATGGCTGCGGTCTCCACCAGCTCCTATGCCTTCCCGTACACCCGTAGGTCACAGTGGTTTCTCACCCCACTTCATCCTCCTTCTGATTTCTCTTAGCACTCTGCCTAGCCCTCTCCTTCACCCTTTGACCATAGTTACTGTACACACATCCCACCCTCTACTGTGCAGCCTTGAAATCAGAAGATCTGGGTCCTGAGAAGGAGAAGGAGGAGCAGCAGCAGCAGGAGTAGGAGTAGGAGTAGGAGTGGGAGTAGGAGTAGGAGTAGGAGTAGGAGTAGCAGTAGGAGAAGGAGGAGCAGCAGCAGCAGGAGTAGGAGTAGGAGTAGGAGTGGGAGTAGGAGTAGGAGTAGGAGTAGGAGAAGGAGGAGCAGCAGGAGTAGGAGTAGGAGTAGGAGTAGCAGCAGGAGT
>NW_020954588.1:49555211-49622743 GCF_900497805.2 Vombatus ursinus
AGTAGCAGCAGGAGTAGGAGTAGGAGTAGGAGTAGCAGCAGGAGTAGGAGTAGTAGGAAAGTAGGAAAGGACTGCTTTTGTTTCTGTCCTTGTGTCTCTGGGTGCCTCACACAGTGCCTGGCACATGCAGCAGTCACTTCATCAGGCTGAATGTTGTACAGAGGTGACCTGAGACGGGCAGAAAAGAATTGCTTTAATGTCATGACTAAGGAGAATGCTTTTTTTTTTTAATTTTTTTCTTTTTTTTTTTACTGCTTCCCCTAGTCTGCCTTCCCTTCTATCTCTCCCCTCCTTCTCTTATCCCCTTCCCCTTCAATTTTCCTGTAGGGCAGGATGGATTTCTGTACCCCATTTCCTGTATTTCTTATTTCCCAGTTGCATGTGAAAACATTTTTTTAAACATGTGTTTTTAAAACTTTGGGTTCCAAATTTTCTCCCTTCCTCCCTCCCCACCCACCCTCATTGAAAAGGCAAGCAACTCAATATAGGGTATACATGTGCAGTTACGCAAAACACTTCCATAGTAGACATGCTGTGAGAAACTAACACTATTTCCCTTAATCCTATTCTGCCCCCCCATTTATTCTATTCTTTCTTTTGACCCTGTCCCTCCTCAGAAGTATTTGCTTCTGATTACCCCCTTTCCCAATCTGCCCTCCTCTCTATCATCCCCCTACTCTCTTGTCCCCTCCCCCCCATTTTCCTGTAGGATAAGACAGATTTCCATACCCAATTGAGTGTGTATGTTATTCCCTCCTTAAGTCAAATCCTATGAGAATAAGATTCACTCATTCCCTCTCACCTTCCTCCATTTCCCCTCCACTGTAAGAGCCTTTTCTTTTCTGTTTTTTTTTGTGTGTGAGATAATTTACCCCATTCTACTTCTCCCTTTCTCCTTCTCCTGGTATATTCCTCTCTCACTCCTTAATTTTATTCTCCAGATATGACCCCTTCATTTTCAACTCACCCTGTGCCCTCTATCTATCTATCGATATCTATATATACGTATGTATAATTTTTTCCCCTCCAACCACCCTAATACTAACAAAGGTCTCATGAGTTACAAATATCATCTTTCCATGCAGGAATGTAAACAGTTCAACCTTAATAAGTCTCTTTCCTGTTTACCTCTTCAAGTTCCACTTGAGTCTTGTATTTGAAAATCAAATTTTCTATTCAACTCTGGTCTTTTCATCAAGAATGCTTGAAAGTCCTCTATTTCACTGAATGACTGTTTTTTCCCCTGCAGGATTATACTCAGTTTTGCTGGGTAGGTGATTCTTGGTTGTAATCCTATCTCCTTTGCTCTCTGGAATATTATATTCCACGCCCTGCAGTCCCTTAATGTAGAAGCAGCTAAATCTTGTGTTATCCTGATTGTGTTTCCACAATACTTGAATTGTTTCTTTCTGCTGCTTGTAATATTTTCTCCTTAACCTGGAATTTGGCTACAATATTCCTAGGAGTTTTCCTTTGGGGATCTCTTTCAGGAGGAGATCGGTGGATTCTTTCCATTTCTATTTTGCCCTCTGGTTCTAAAATATCAGGACAGTTTTCCTGGATAATTTCTTGAAAGATGATGTCTAGGCTCTTTTTTTGATCATGGCTTTCAGATAGTCCAATAATTTTTAAATTCTCTCTCCTGGATCTATTTTCCAGGTCAGTTGTTTTTCCAATGAGATATTTCACGTTGTTTTCTAATTTTTCATTCTTTTGGATTTGTTTTACAGTGTCTTGATTTCTCATAAATTCACTAGCTTCCAATTGCTCTATTCTAATTTTTAAGGAAGTATTTTCTTCAGTAATCTTTTGGACTTCCTTTTCCATTTGTCCAGTTTTGCTCTTTAGGGCATTCTTTTCTTCATTGGCTTTTTGGACCTCTTTTGCCATTTGGGTTAGGCTATTTATTAAATGTTATTTTCTTCAGTATTTTTTTGGGTCTCCTTTAGCAAGCTGTTGACTTGTTTTTCATGATTTTCTTGCATCACTCTCAGTTTTTCCTCTACTTCTCTTACTTGCTTCTCAAAATCCCTTTTGAGCTCTTCCAAGGCCTAGGACTGATTCATATTTTTCTTGGAGGCTTTGGATTTAGGAGCTTTGGCTTCATTGTCTTCTTCTGGTTGTATGTTTTGATCTTCTTTGTCACCAAAGTAAGATAATATAGTCTGACTCTTTTTGCGCTGCTTACTCATGATCCCGGCCAATTACTTGAGTTTTAAACTCTTTGTTAAGGTAAAAGTCTGCTTCCAATGTGAAGAGTGTACCATCTCAAGCTTCAGGGGTTTGTACAGCTGTTTTCAGAGGTACTTCTAGGGATCTGAAAATTTTCAGTTCTTCCAAGGTGTTATGAGAAGGGGCGAGTTGTTTTCTCTCCACCACCACTACGAGCTTCACCACACCAGCATTTCTCCTCGCCCCACGACCGCCCCTCAGAACTGTGACCCAGATTCAAGCACCAGTAAAGCAAGAAATTCCTACCTACTGGCAAAGAGATCCCTGTAATCCCCCTCTAATCAGCCACTTGATTCCCCCTCAGTCTGTGGGCCTGAAGCTCAGGAGGCAGCTGCTGCCCCAGAGGCTGTGCTCAGGACTTGTGGCTGAGACCTAGCTCCTCTCTCACCGCAGTCACAGACTTTTCCCACTGACCTTCTAAGTTGTCTTTGGCGTTCAGGGGTTAAGAAGTCTGGAAACTGCCACAGCTGCCCTGGATTCAGTCCTCTGAGGCCTGCTCCAGGGTCGCTGTGGCTCCTCTCCCCGCCTCGCGCAATATACCTTTCTGATCAACCATCCAGGCTGTCTTGGGCTGGAAATTTGTTTCACTCTGTCTTTTTGTGGGTTCTGCTGCTTTAGAATTTGTTTAGAGCCACTTTTTTTAGGTATTTGGAGGGCTTTGGGAGAGAGCTCAAGACAGTCACTGCTTTCCTTCTGCCTAGGAGAATGCTTTAACAGCCTCTTTTTTATCTAAAAAATTATGACTCTCTTTCTGTTTGCGTCCCTTTCACTTCCAAGTACAACCCTCCTCATGCCCCTTCTCAGAGAGCTATCTCTGGAACAAAGAATGAAAGAGGAGAAAAACCAGTGTCAGCCAAATTAGCCAGTGCCCCAAATCTGCCAGTGTAGATGACTCCCTAGAGCCAGAGCTCCTGACCTGTGTTCATGGGCTCTTTTTCAAACAAATTTAAGATCCACAGTTTAAAAAAAAAAAAAAAAACCTGCTCACTTTGCTGGGGGCAGGGGAGGGGGGAGACTCACCTCAGGATCTCATCCATGTAAGGCATCCCCACTATGGAAATCCATCTCCTGTGCCTTAAGGATTTTAGAGTTTCTCAGAGGCTTCTCCAAGCCAGAGAGACCAAGGGGCTCTGGGTCACACAGCTCAAGTGGGTCCAAGGTAAGACTTGAACTCAGTTCTTCTGGGTCTAATGCAGGCCCTCTATCCACTATACCATATGGCCTCTGCTGCTTGACCTCTGAAAGGCGAGCTCTTTCAGGGAGGTGGTGAATTTGCTAACTCATGACCCAGACACATTACTAGAAGTTGGTAACATCAGCCCTTTTAACCAGGGTCCTACTTCTAACTATAACCTAGCTGTATGGCCCTCCCCTCTCTGTGCCTCAGTTTCCCCACCTCTAAAATAAGCAGGTTGGCCTAGCTGATTTCCCAACTTCAGTGTTCTATGAATAGTGATTGGGTGGGGGGAGGGGCAGCAAAAAAGTGTTTGGGGGAGAGCCCAAATTTCAGTGACATTTTGTTTGTGTTTTCCTTTGCCTCAAAAATGCACAAAACCTAGTCCAAGTTTGAAGCTGCTTTTGTTTTGAATTTTTGTATTTTCCAGTTTGTCAATATCTACTCCTTTCTGATCTGATTGGCCTTCTTCAAGGGGAGGTCAGCTCAGACACGCCTCATTCTGCTTTTCTCATTCCTAAGTCAAGTGGAATGATGAGGAGAGAGCCCAGGCACCAGCTGCCTTCTTCACTGGTACCCTCACACTGCCAAGAGACAGCAAGGCCCCCAGCATGCTGGGAGTACCCTCTGTGCGTCGGACTTACAGGCTAGAACAGACAAGAGACCCCCAGGATTCGAAGCTTTCTGTGGAATCAAAGGAGCTGGGTTCAGACCCCACCTCTGGCTTACTCTTCTTGTAATGCATCCATCCCTCTGGGCCTCAGATAGCTTATCTGTGAAATGAAGGCATTAGGCTGGATGGCCCTGTGGTCCCTTCCATCTGGAAATCAATGATCCCATGGTTCACACTGATGAGATCACAGAGCCATTGGAATAATAGAGGATTTAAATGACTTAGGAATTTAATTACCAGGTTTCTTTCCTTCCAGACTGTAGTAAAAATGCTCTGCAAGCCATACACAGTGGGACACTACACTGGGCTTGGAACATTAATTAAGCACCTACTATGTGCCAGGCAGCCTACTGAGCACTAAGTCCCACTCCTAACTTCAGCCTCAGTTTCCTTCTCTGTAAAATACTTAACACAATCTCTCTCTTTCCCATAAGGTTGTTTTGAGGTTCAAATGAGATTCCGTGCTTTGTAAATCATAAAACACTATATAAATGGGAGCCATTATTATTCAATTAATATAGTTAATGTTTTGACCCAAGTGACTCTCCCAGTAGATTCTAAGTTCCTTGAGGGTGCTTTCATTTTTGTCTGAATCCTCAGCACCAAGGACAGGGCCTGGTCCTTAGGACGTGATTACCAAATGTTTGTTGTTAAATTTCTAGATTACATTTACAACTGGATGAGACCTTAGAATAAATAAATGAAATATGTATTAAGTACTTACTGTGGACCAAGCACTGTGCTAAGCCTTGGAAATACAAATGGAAAGTTTGGTAAGCCAGTCCTCCCTGTCCAGGAGAAAGGTTTCCACCATTATGGAAGGTTTTAGCTGCAAGTCAGAAGAGAAGATCCCATACTCCTTAGGGCACAGCCAAAGCAGATGGTGAGGCCATTTCAGCTGATTAGAGCACTGCCGTTTCCTGATATTCCAACACCTTCATTTTAAAGATGAAGAAACTGAGGCTGAGAGAGGATATGTGCCCAACATCACCCAACCACCGGTATGTGCCAGAGACAGGACTGCAACTCAGGTCTCCTGCTACAAATCCAACTCTCTATCCAGTATGCCAAGCTGCCCCTCAGTTGGGAGGGTATTATTTAATAATTCCAAGAACTGACATTTCCATAGCATTCTAAAATTTGCAAAGCCCTTTATGTTCATTATGTGTGACCTAGGGAAAGTCACTTCACTCTCTTGGACCTCGTTTTCCTCATCTTTGAAATGAGGAGATTGGGCTAGCTGGCCATGGTGGTCCCCTGCAGCTGCACAGCCAGGATCCCATGGCCTAAGGTTCTCATTGGAATCTCACAGCATCCCTGGAAGGCTTGTGGTACTCACCTCTTCCGGTGGGTCAGTGATTTCATTCATTCCCATTTTCTCATCAGTGATAAAGACTGGAACTCATCCATGACTAGCCATCCTGGGCAACTCCTACCCACATCCTCCTATAAATTTGCCACTGGGGGTCCATTTAATGGGATGCTATAAGGACTGTTATCTCTATTTTCAGATGAGGAAACTGAGGCTCAGAAATTAAGGACTTGCCCAGAGTGTCCGACACTTGTTAGTGAGGGGAATGTGAACTTAAGTCTTCCTGAATCCAAGTCTATTGACTCTGCCTTGCTGGCCTGTATGAAGGAGTGAGGATGTTTTCCCAGCATCATTAGCAGACAAGATCAACACGATCAGGTGTGTAATTTCACTAATAAGACAGAACTGGAGAGAACCCAGGGCTGCAATGGCCAGTCAGTGTCTGGGAATCACCAGGAGCCTCTTGGTGAATTTGGATCAAGTTTCTTTGGACCAAATTACCAGGAACAAATGAAGTCCATACCTGTTACATAATATCTATCACCAGAACTGCACCCATTCCTGAATTAGGGACTCCTAGACCTGCCAACCCCAGACTGCCTTGGGGGTTGGGGGACCTTCAAGAGACAGTGAGTAATAATCCTGCCCAGAAGATGTCTGGGAAATCTCAATGGTGGGAGCTCTGTGTGCTATGTTTCACCACCCACCTCTCAGTGAAAGCAGCCTGAGCAGAGAGAAGTTGGGTCAGGAAAATGGGATGGGCAGCTGGGTTGGGAATGATCAGCCCCTTAAGCATCTCCAATAAGTGAGAACATGGACACACAGCAACCCCCTCCAGAGAGCCTGGGAAGTTTGCAGTTTGGGGGACCTCTGCCCTATCCTAAAGAGGCCCCATTGAATAAATAGTGCTATTCAGTTCTTCAAAGGATGCTCACAGGGAGCCCCTGGGGATCCTTAGATGGTCTCTGGAAGGGTATGTGAACAGTCAGTCTTAGGCACAGGCAAAGAAGGCAGTTGCCTACATAGCACTAACCTGGGTTTTCCTAAATCTCTCTGCTATCCACCTTATACGGCGCCAGACATTCCAACAGAGAGAGAGCTGTTTATGTGAAGGAAGAAGTCCCTTTTTCTTGGTTAGATGCCAACACCCCCAGGAGGAGGAGGAACACAGTTCCCAGTCATTAATGCCTTGGAAATATTGCTTTCCTTCATGAGGCAGAAGGCTGGCTGGTTCCTCCGAGCAGCTCAGACCTCCAGGAGTTCCCTCCAGGGAGGAAGTGATGAGGACGGGCAGAAAATTCAGAAGAGGGAGGGAGGGAGGTGCATACTGAAAGTGAGCCCTCTCTCTTTGCTCTGATGCTCAGAGATGGAGACTGACCACTTAGTAGTTGAATAATCATCGATGTTCTTCAGATTTTTAGGTTACCCAGGAAACTAGTGTACCTCCTTGGGAATTCAAAATGAAAATGTGAATATATGCCAGGAAATGTTAAATGGGGTGTGCGGTGGAGGCAGAGCGTATGATCACAGCTTTGGAGCCAACCAAGGCCCTGAGAGACTCTCGTTTCACTTTCTCATCTCACCTCAGTTTCTCCATCTGTAAAATGGGTATAATAATAGCATCTACCTCCCAGGGTTGCTGTGAGGATCAAATGAAATAATATTCATAGAGGGCTTAGCAGGGTGCCCAACACAGTAGGTACTCTATAAATGCTAGTTGTCATTATTATTATTATCTTATCTCTGAGTGCCTTGAAACGACTTCTCAAAAGCAGAGAAACCTCCACGTGTGCTCAAGGCTCCTCTTCTTATCTATAACAACCTCTAAGACGGCACAGGTCACCACGGCTTCTGAGCTCCCTGTCATCTCCAATCATTGGTTTTGACTCGAAAATTCAAGCCAGGCTCCTCTCAAATGGGGTAAGTAAAAAAAAAAAAAACCAAAACTTTTGGTGAGGAAAGTGCTCCTGAAGAAGTGAGATGCTGATAAGGCCCACAATATCCTGGGGGTCTTGGTACTTTGCACCCCTTCCTGGCTCCTTCCTGGCTCTAAGATCTCCTTCCGGGCATCGGCCAAGCGAGGGGCCAGCTGCAGTGGGATGAGCAATGGTTTTGAAATCCTAAAAACTGGGTTGGAACCCTGGCCCCATTATTTACTAGCTAGGGGACCTTGGGCAAACCACTTCACCTCAAGGGCCTCTGTTTTCCCATGTGTAAAATGGGCCTAACAACATCAGCTTTGACCATCTAAAGGCTTTTGGGAGAATGAAATGAAAGAATGCATATGTGTACACATTTTGCAAGTGGAAAATACCATATAAAGCATTAGATATTGTCTAACACCTCTTTCCCTAAATTAGAGGAATTTCTCTGTCTCAGAATTCAACTCCTACACCTTAAATCCCTCCTTCTTTCTTTTAAAAATACATGCTTAATGTCCAATAGAGTTGGGCTATAATTTAAAACTTTACCAGTGTGTGTTTCATCTGACACATGAGATATTCTGGTCTGAGAATTCCTTCGGTTTGGAGGAGGAGGAGAGGAAGATGAAGATTCTTAATTCACATCCTGGTTTATAGTTTTTCACAGTGAGATTACTTCAAACAAGGACTATCTGTAAATTCAATGACTGTCTCTGCTTCTTCATCACTGAGTCCTGCTTTCCTAATAGGGAGCCTGGCCAAGAAAGGGGATGGGGGTAGAAGTCCAAAAAGATCCATGTGTCTATTTCTGGCTAAGTACATTGCAAAGCTAATTGTAAATCTTTGATTATCCTTTTTTTTTTTTTCCATTTCCCACACATCTTCAGCCCTGCATTCACAGAGATGATTGAGGATGCACTATATACTGTTGCTGTGGAACAGTGCCGGTAAAATCCACTTGTGGCCCTGGTTTCCCAGGCATTGGTTGTTTGGAGGGAAGGGGCTTTCCTCAATATCAAATGACTTGGGTTCCTTTGGTCTTACTTCTTTAATGATGAAGATGAAGAATGAGATCTGGCGTGCCACATTGTAGACAGGGTGCCAGGACTTGGGTGCTCACAGGAGATTCCAGGGAGATGAGGGAGGCAGGGAGGCCCCAGGTGGGGGCCAAAGGGGAGAATGAGCAGAGGTACTGACAGCCTCCTCCTGCTCACTTCCATCCCTCATGCTAACCTGCCGACTCTCTCCCGTACAGTGCATTCACGGTGGCCATCTTGTGGAACTTGCCCAGGAAATGCTGGTCATCATGGTGGGAAAACAAATCTCGTACAACCTGCTGGAAATTCTCCTCCCTTAAGCAGCGCCCAGAAGTGGTCTGGAATAACAGGTGGAGTGTCAAGCTTGGAGTCAGGAAGATTATGTTCAATCTTCCCTCCAGCATTTGCTGGTGGTGTGACCTGAGTCAGGTCATTTCATCATTCACCGTTTTGGTTTCCTTGTCTATGAAATGAAAGAACTGGACTAAATTATCTCCAACCTTCTATAATTCTGAGCAACAGGACTGATTTAGCCCTAGAAAGCAAAGGATGGCCCGTATTGTCTCTTAACTCCAGCACTATGGACATCCTGCTCTCACCTCACCAATGCTAGGGGCTCATCTAGAGAACCCATCATCTGGACCTCACTGCTCTAACAGGACTTGTCCAGAGTACTGAAGATTTACTTCACAAAGTGTTTTCCATACCTAATCTCATTTGATCCTCATAACATTCCTGTGTGGTGGGCACTACTGGTATTATTCTCCCCATTTGACAGATGAGGAAACTGAGGCACAGAGAAGATGGACTCACCTGGGACCTCACAACCAAAGATGTGTCAGATCTGGCATATTGTACCCCCAGGTGTGGCCTTCCAGAGCCCAAAGGCACCTCCACCTTCTGTGATGCATCAGAAGAGGGTGAGAGAGACAGGAAATACTCATCACTGATGACTTTTGCTTGCCTGGATAGATGGTGGGGGTACGGTGGAAAGCAGACTGGCTTTGGGTCAGAGGATTAGGGCTTGACAAGTGTTCCTATAGCCCCAGGTGAGTTGCCTGACTTCTCTGCCCTATGACTTCCCTTGCCAATGCTTTGATAAAGTTTGTATTCATCATCATTTTTGTGGCCACCTGCCTGCTCGCACTGCTGTTTGCCCTCCTTAATAAGTGGCTTGAGATGCATCTTGACGCCCACAAGTTCATCTGCCCTGTGGCAGAAAAAGCCCACAGCATTGGCATCTGGTTTTGTCTCCTGCAGGCTACGAACCATTTGGCTGTCTTCAGTAATGTGAGTAGCTTTGGGGTCTGAGGACTGAGGGGAATGGCTCCAAGTGGAGAGAGTCAGGGGATGAGAGGAAAGAGGCTCCAGATCAACTCTTGTGATGAGCTGTGACAGAGGTCAGGGAATGGATCTCTTAGAGGATGTGGAGGGTAGGAAAGGCATGAGAGTGATTCCTCTGGTGAACCGGACACTTAACTCTGTACCCTGGGGCAACCAAGGGCTGCTCATTGGACCATAGGTTCACAAAGGGGCTGTGAGTAGCCTCAGGATGCTTTTGAGGATCTTCTGGTCTTTATATGGGAGAGGGAAGGTCCTTCTGTCTCAGTACTGATCCTGAGCTAACTCTCCATGCCCCTGCCTGGCTCTTTGCAGAACTAAATTAGGAGCAACAGTTTTGGTGAACTGGGCCCTCATGAATGAAAAAGTATTCATTAAGCACCTTCTAGAAGCCAGGCACTGTACTGCCTGTGCTAAGGGCTAGGGAACCAAAGAGAACAAGAGAAGGTCTGTGCCCTCCAGGAAGAGAAGATCTCACCCCGTCAGATGACCCTTCAACAGCGGACATGCCCTTGCACCCTTGGCCTGTGAGCTGCCCCTCCACGTGCTGGAAGTTTTCCCTTGGTGCCTCTAGACTCACGTCCCCCTCCTCTTCCAGAATGATGACCCATAAGCCACCTTCTGAACACAGCAGGAGTATGCTGCAGCTCACTGGCATCTGCCATCTGCCTCTCCTCACTGTCTTAGTCTAGCTTTGACAGACGACTGTGTCTGGAGCTGGGGTGCCTCCTGGCCTCTGGTCTCCCCCCACTCAATTCCAGCATCCGCTCAGCTGCCAAAGTGCTTTTTCTAAAGCTAAATCTGACCACACTCCTCCCTGGCACAATAAAATCCAGCAGCCAATCTCCAAATCTCCAGGATAAATAAAATCCTTGGCTTGGCACTGAAAGCTCTTCCCCACTCGGCCCCTTCCTGCCTCTTCCATATTCTTACACTTTAGCCCCTTCCATGGGGTGTGCTGGCCAACAGGACTTTTTATCTCCACCTCCTAGCACCCCTGGCTTCCTTCAAAACTTAGCTCAAGCAAATGCCACCCTCTACATGAAGCCTTTTTGTCTCTGTATCCCCAGCACCTGGCACAGGCCCTGTCCAAGAGCGGCCACCAAATAAATGCTTCCTGAATTATCCAAGATCCCCGAGGGAGGAGAGAAGCAGGATTGGGATTAGAACCCAGATCCTCCAACTCACCGTTCCCATCATGCCGCATCGTACAGGTGCTGGCCCTTGAGTTTGATAAGACACTCAGGGTTCTGCTGCCTTGAACAGTCTGAGGTGGACTGCAAACAAAACCCAAGGAGGAAAAGTGAAAAGGGATCCCTGTGACCTAGTGCAGTCTGAGTAGAGCAATCAGCCTCCGACGTGCGACGCCGCACATGGCTGAGCTTGAAGAACAGAAGTGTGACAGCACCAGCACGGGTGAGGCCAACTTGTGGAGAAGAAGCTGCGGGATAGAAAGGGCCTGTAGCCTTTGCCCGAAGCCTGAAAGCAGGGGAGATGTCTCAGGGCCCGTGGCCGGGATGCTGCTGCATTCCTTCCAGGCCCTCCTTTTCACCTTCACCTCGGACTTCCTGCAAATGACCCATTACCAGCACACCCATTCTAACGACCTCCGTGGGTACATCCGCTTTACCCTGGCCTGGGCCCCCAAGGCTTTTGTTTCCAAATACGACGACACATGCAGGTGAGACAAGTTTGGGGCACGCTTTGCGTCTTCACTGGGGTAGCGTTGGCTCCTGTTTGGTCTTGAAGAAGCAGCCTAGATGTAACACAGAAAGGAGGGAAGGACTCTGGGCAACCTTTAATTACTCCTTCCTCCTCCGTGATTCCAGAAGTCACTCCTCTGACTTGGAAAGGAGGTTCCCCTCTACAGCTGACTTCCTCCGCCTCCATTTTTCTCTTGGATGTACTCATTTGTCTCTGTTGTCTCCTCTCCCTTCATTAGAAGGCAAGCACCTTGAGGGCAGGGATTGTTTTTTGCTTTTAAAAAAATCTCTCCAGTACTTAGTACAATGGTTGGCACATAGCAAAGACACAATAAATTGGGGGTCGGTTGGATTCCTCTAGAGATTTTGTTACCAGATGGAAAGCATGAAGAGACAGATATGGCATAGGTCGATGTAGCATCGTCTCAGTGACCACCAAACTGCATTCTGCCCATCTGGCCCCAGCTGGAATGCTGTGTTCAGTTTGGGGATAAAGAGAACCCAGAGGCACATGACCAGAAAGGTGAAGGGCCTGGATACCCTCCCATGTGAAGATTGGTTAAGGCCGGATGTTACAATGGCAGGTCAAGTCAGAAAGGCCTGAATTCAAATCTTGCCTCAGACCCATACTAGGTATGTGTCATGGAAAGGGAAACTCGCTTAGCCATTCCCATCCTCAGATTTCTCACCTGTAAAATAAGGGGTGTCGGATTTGGAGTCCGGATAACTCATCTTCCTGAGTTCAAACCTAGTGTCACACTTTCTATCTGTGTGACCCTGGGCAAGTCACTTAACCCTGTTTGCCTCAGTTTCCTCATCTGTCAAATGAGCTGGAGAAGGAAATGACAAGGATCTTTGCCAAGAAAACCCCAAATGGGGTCTTGAAGAGTCAGACATGACTGAAAAACAATCAAACAACAACAAAAATAAGGGGTTTGGACCAGATGCCTCAAAGATCCCTTTTAGTTTTAAATGTGTCATCCCCTGCATCGAGGATGTTTGGTCTGGAGGAGACAAAACTCAGGGATGATCCGATAGCTGTCCCTCTTTGCAGCCAGCAAGCATTCATCAAGCCCCTACTACATGCCAGGCGCTGTTCTGGGTGTATACAAAGTGAGGCCAAAACAGGATCCCCGCTCTCAAAGGGCTCACATTCTAACGGGGAGACATCCTGCCAACCACCGTGTACAAAAAGCAGTCAGGGATGAGATTCTGGACTCGTTCTGTTTTACAGGACTGAAATATAAGCTGCAAACAAGGGTATCAGGAAGCCCTCCCCACATCAGAGCCATCCGTGATTAGAGGAGAATGGGGGTGGTTGGGTCCCCACTCAATGGAGGTCTTGGAGCCAAAGCCGGATGACACATCTCACACACATTGCGGTGGGGACCGAGCGATTGATGGTGGCTATGGGCTGGACCAGCTCCTCTCATGGCCCAGGAGCCGTTTAAAATCAAACAAAACCTGGCCCCTAGGGCTTTCTCACACGTCGGGAGCTCTTCTAGAAAACTAGCGATCGGCCTAACTCCAAGCCCTTCTGGAGCCCCCATCAGTGGAGGCAGACCTCGACTATTCTGCCCTGCCCAAACTGGGATCTTGGCTTCAGATACCATCTAGTCTAAACTCCTCACCTCACCGATGAGGAAGCTGAGGCCCAGAGAAGTTTAAGTGCCATCCTGTACGAATGTCTCTGTGAACCCCTGCCCCAGGTGCCACATTTGGCTTCCTCATCCTCACTGTCCCCTTTCTTTGCTTCTTTATATCAAATGAGATGAGGAATGGGAAGTGCTTCATGAACCTCTAAGGACTGCACCAACATAACTTGTCACTGCCATTTGCTTTTGAGGTATCGAGCTTTCAGAGAAGATGGTCAGCATTCTTTTCTTTTCTGGAACCTTCTGGCCATCTGTCTGGCCTTTAACATTGTGTTTGAGGTACCACCTGTCACCCGCCACTAGCCTTGGCCGCTGGGGTCTTTCCTGCCCTGGCCCCTCCCCAGGCATCCGGCCGCAGCCTCTCAGACCGAGCCCTGCTGCCCTTACGGCTCATGGAGCATGGCCTTCCTCCTGCCCCTGCCATGCAGAACCTGGGGGGACGGAGCCCTTTTCTCCACCCCATCCTTTCATCCTCCTCAGCCTGGCCTCCTCACTTCCAACCTGTGCTTTGCCCAATAGCACGTCATCTTCTCTGCAGCCCGGCGATCCATGTCATGGTGCCCGATATCCCAGAATCAGTGGAAATCAAAGTGAAGCAGGAATGCTACCTAGCCAAGCTAGCCTTGGCTGACTGCAAGGTGACTCACGGGACTGAGCCCTTCCCCGGCAGCACCCTCAGTCCTGTGGCTCTCCTGGCCTAGACATGGCAGTGGGTGCCCAGAGACGAGGAGGGGTCTTTAACCCTCCTGGGCCACCCTGTAGAGACTGTTGTGCTTTTCCTGATGACCCTCCCCTCTCCAGGGAGGAAGGTGGCAGCTAAACTCTTCATACAGTGGGTGCTGGAGAAAGCCCTGGGTTTGAATCCCGCCTCGGGCACCTCCTAACTGGGTGAGCCTAGGGCAGGTTTCACTTCATCTTAGCCCGGGTTTCATCTGCAAAACGAGGGGGGTTGACTGTGTTGTAAGGTCCCTTCCAAATCTCCATCTGCGATCCTCCTCCTCACCTGCCAGGGCACAGGGCGTTTGGGCCCGCTAGGGCCAGCTCCCCTCCCCACCCCGAGGGTGCCTTCTAGCTGAGGCCACACCCTTCTTCAAGACCGGCTGACAGGCCCAATGCTGTAAGCTTTGCAGAACTTCCTTCCTTACGTTCTCTGACCTGATCCTTGACGTGAGAAAAGCGTTCATTTTGTTGGGGTTTTTCATGATTTTTGAAGATAAAAGAGTCCTGTCCACACTCAGAACTTAGAGACAGAAAAAGGCTCAGCTTTCACCTGTGCCTCTGTCAGCACCCACGGACATCCAGGGCAGAGGGCATCTCACATTGTCTCCACCTGCCTTTGGGGGAGGGAAGAGTCCGGGGATCATTTTATTCCCATTTCACAGACAAGGAAGAAAAATCAGGGACTGCTCCAAGTCCTAGTTAGTGAGTGTCCTTCAGGGGACCCAGGTTCCAATTCCGCCTTGGCTGCTCACTAGTTGTGTGACCTTGAGCAAGTCCCCTCACTTTTCTGAACCTCAGTTTCCCCTCCCCCCATAGTCTTGATGGCCTGAGGCTCCTTCTAGGCCTCAGTGGATGATTCCATGACTGTTCCATGTATCAGAGCTAGGATCTAGACCACCGGTGCCTAGACCATTACTACCCAACCATTTCCACTGAGGGACACATTAAAACTTGGTAAAGGAGAGGAAGGAAACCCCAGAACATTCCAAGACACCGAGGATCTCTTTTCAACTGGCCTATAGCTTGTAGATTCTGTTTTCTCTCTGGGCCCTTTTGATTTTTAATTGGGACATTTGTCCTTTTCCAATCTTGTGGCAGCTCTCATGTTTTCCAGAGTTTTTCAACCACCACCAACAGTGTCTCAGCAATCAGAGGCAGCTCATAGAATGTTGAACTTGGCAGTTGGGAAGACCCGAGTTCAAATCCAACCCCAAACACTTACTAGCTTTGTGACCCCAGGTAAACCACATAACCTGCCGGCATCAGCCTCCTCATCTGTAAGATGACGACATTAATAGCACCCACTTCCCATGGTTTTCACGAGGATCAGATGAGATCCTATTTATAAGGTGCTTTGCAAGCCTTAAAGCACTCTGGGAATGTTTGCTGCTGTCATTTCAGTCCCCTGACATGGTGTTCATGGAGGCAACGTGACTTGAATCCATCAGGGCAACACGGCCATCTCTTCACGTCTCCTTCCTTATCTTGGTTACCCATTTCCTGCTAGCCAGTCCTGTCATTTCCAATGGGACAGACATTTCTCTGCACTGGCAGAGAAGAGAAAGAAAATCATCGTGCTGTCCTGCCTTCATTCCCTTGGAATGGCCCAACCCATCCCAAGCAAATCATCTCCTCTTTCTCCAATAGACCAAAGAAAACACTCTTATTTTTCTTTCTCTTCAGAATTTAATTCTTCAGCACCTCCCACCTTTCCTTGGCCAATTCCCCTGCAGAATTTTAGTCCATGGGATGGATGTTACCTACCCTTTCCTTTGAGCCTTTTGAAATCTAAAATCCAGGGTGCAAGTTAGACCACATCTAACTGAATTTCCTCTATTACAAACTCTAGGAAGAAATGGCACTCCCCAAGACACTTCCCATCATGTCTTCACCAGGAGTCACTCCCTCCATTTAGTGAGAATCAGACCCAGAATAAAAGTGACCCCTGTGGGTTCCTTCACTTTTTGAAGGTGATTGTAATTAAGGAAAATTGGGAAGCTATTAAACGCTCTGCTTTTGGTAGAAAGTGCGCTCCAGCAGATGTCTGGATGACTGAACCCTGCCCCACCACCACGCTACTACAGCATGTCTGGATGACTGAAGGCCCCCATCCCTACCACATGCCTGTGTGCCAGGCTTATGATCTGCCTCCCAAACTCACCTATTTCCTCTCTCTGTTCAAGTGGTTTGTAGTATCTGCCAATTGCAAAGCCATTTGCTTCTCCCTTTACTGACCTTACCCAAGCATTCCCTATCAGATTCCACAAGAGTATACCTCAAGATACAAATCTGATGTCCCACATCCAGTCCTTCTTTCACCCGTCCTACTTCTTTTCGATGAGGTACACCCATCCAAAACCGAGTTCCAGACCTTCATTCATCCCACCAAGTCTTCTCCATAGCCCCGAGTTCAAATGTCGCTCCTTGAGTTTGCTACCTAAACTTGGGGCATTTTCACAGACTTCCAGGCCAGGGGTTTTATCTCCTGTGAACATCTGGGTGTCTCAGCTGCCACCGTCACTTCATGTCACTGTCCTTCATGGTATTTAACTTGGGAAATATGTACCAGTTTAAAGACCTTTTCATTCAATTTGCAAGATTATCAGCTGAGACTGGGTGGGGTGAAGTCCATGATAAGAATGGGGCTTTGGAAAGGTAGGCCTTATGACCAGCCTTCGTTAGGGGAACTCCATCCCTGGCCAGGAATCTGCCATCCCTGGATTTCAGGCTCTGGTCCCAAAGTTCAAATCCCATTCTCCGACATCATTACTTTCTTAGCTAGCTGTTCATCATCTTCATCAATCCTTGTTTTCAATGAATGACAGGAAAAAGAGGGGTGAGGGGAGAGAAGGAATAAGCATTTATTATGCATCTATTATGTGCTAGGCCCTGTGTTAAATGCTTTACAAATATCATCTCATTTGAAAACACAGCTCACATCTCCCTGGTCTTCAGTTTCTTGTCCAAGACTTCTTTAACTTTAGCAATAATTTTCAGGTTCTTGGCAGTGTCATTTGGGCCCACGAGCCAAGAACCAGAAGTAGGAAGCCGTCATCCCTTCTGATGAGTGCTGGGAGGTTCTGTTAAGTCTTCCGTATAGGCCCCAGGAACTGAACAGGCCCTCTTGAGGGAGTCATCTACATTGATTACTTCTAACTTCTTGCTCGGTCCCTTACCGGATGACCCATCACCTGAGGGCTGCCCAGGGTCTACGGTATCACTCTTGGGGCAAGGAGCCATGACTCTGTCCTTGGAGCATCCTTCCTTTCCCTTTTCTCCTCTTGTGAACCTTCTTCTCCTCTGCCCAGCCCCCTCCTCAGCCTTCGGTCCACTATTTTCTCTCGTTTTAGTCTCACTTCTATTCCCGGTGGGAATATCCAGCTGTCCCTGATCACCTGGAACGTGGAGTCAACTCCATACTCCTTCATCCCTCTCCTCTAGGAGGGAATTCAGTCTATACCTGAACACCGACAAGTCACTCAGCTGTGGGAGAAATACGAATACAAATACAAATGGCTGAAGCAAGTCACCGCACAATCACACCTACCCTCCATGCTAGCTGAGATTTTTTTTTTTTAAAGAACTGACTTAAAACTCTTGGTCACTTACACAACCTCCCCTTCCACTGTGCACCAACCTACCTGTTTCACCAATTGCCCCCCCCATTCACTCTATCAATTTGCTTAATTCTCCAATTATTCCTTAATTGCTTACCTGATCTATTACTTTCTTTTTGTCATTCCTTGATCCTGCCCCTTCCCTTCAACTTTCCTTCACAGAAGCGAGAATTACAGCCTATGCCTACACCAAGAGCGGGCCTAGAGATAACATGGCTTTTACCGTTTCCACAATTTCTCCCAAATTCAGGTTCTGACCTTTACAAGTCCAAACCTCTCCAAGCTAGAAGGAGAAGGATGAGGAAACTGAGGCTCAGACTATAAGCACTTCTATAAATTGCCTCCTTCCTCTGGCCATCAAGGCAAAGAGCAGTGGAGTCAAATCCTTTCTCTATCTAACATGAGCTACAAATCCTTTAACCATAAGCCTCAGTTTCTTTACTTGTAAAGTGACGGGACTGAACTAGGGTTAGCTCCCTTCCAGCCCATACCACAGAGATCAAACATTCATATCCCTTCTTCTCCTCCCTGGGGGAAGATGCTGACGCCACCCAATAGGATTCAAGCAATCAAACCCAAAGAATACCCAAGCTGGCAGCACAAACATTTGGCTGACTGTGGTCACACTTGTTCCAGTAAAGGTGGCTAGGGACAAAAAGAAAAGTATGTCGAAAAGTCCCCCCCCCCAAAAAAAAAGAATGAGCAATGTTTCATTGTTAGTATTATTTTAGTAAGTCAATACGGGCTAAGTAGGTTTTCTCCTTTCTCCTTTGACCTCTTCCTTGAGACGGATTCTCTTTGGGACAAACCAGGCCAAAGATCAAGAAATTAAATTGGAGTCTAAGGATCAGGAAAGCCAGTATCCATTCAACAAGCAGAAATGGCAATGAGCCTCGCCCGTGGCAAAGCCTTCAGGAGATGAGCTTGATCTGGAAACAAAACAAGGTCTCCCCTGACTTGATTTCAACGATCAAGGTCACCAATCAGGACACAGCCAGCCAAGGTGTGACATAGCATGGCGAGCTCCAACACTCAGAGGCTGCTGTCACTTGTAGTGACCTCTCCGAAAGTCAGGCTTGTTCAACCCCACTCCACACCAAGTACATGCTTTACTCATTCCCAGTCCCCTCTCCTCTCCAAAGCTCCTGATGGCCATCCAGAGTAGCAGAGGGCTCCCCAAGAGGGACAGTCACAAAGAGTCACACCTGCAGGGCTCTAAACCAAAGGAGCCGTACCACAATTCCATCTTGAAATACAAACAACATATCCCACTCAGGCATCCTGAGCATGATGGGAAGAAACAACAGCAACAGGGGCAGCGTATGGAAGCCCATCCACTCGTACAAATATCAGGTACCCTGAGGTCTCAGATAACCTCCCAAGGTCAGTACTGCTTGGGCCAGAGTCTCAGCTCCCTAGTTTCTGTTGGACAGCAGTCTATATGGGCCCCTGGGTTAGGAAATGCCAGTAGCAAGTGGGTCATAGAGAGCAGAGCCTGACCTTCCTTGGAGGAAGGTCAAACCATGTCTAACAAGGGATGCTCAGTCACTGTGACTCAGAAAGATCATCTGAAGCCTCTGCTCCTGCCTTTGTGTTTTCAAGTAGACAATGAAACTCAAAACCTTTTTTTTTCCTCAAATCAATTCTAGGGAAAAACAGGAACAATAGGCTTCCAGGGTTTTCTAAGCAAGGTAAGGGGGTTGTTTTTAAACATATTTTGTGCAAACTTAAATTTCAAGTAAGTGACTAAAGATCACCAACCAATGGAACCAGGTTCCTGTGGCCCCCTAGAGTGCTGGGCCTGGAGAAGTCCTGGGGCCCACCGGCCAGGACCAGCAGCTGACCTGGGGTTAGAGGAAGCACAGCCAGCTAGCTGTAGGACACGGCAGGGCATGCCTCGAATACATTTCTAACCAACGGTGCAGCAGCACTCATTCAAGAAGACCCAGGCCTTTCCCCAAATGTGACATTTAAGATTCTTAGTAACAGTGGACATTTGTACACATCTCACTTTCTGCACATTCTCTCACTCCTTCCTTCCATAAAGTCTTGATCAGGGGATCGTGTCATTTCACAGATGAGGAAAACGAGGCTCCAACGTGCCCCTGAGGGCCACATGGCCAGCCTGAATTCAGAGCCAGCTCTTTCCAGACTTCATATCTCGCCATAATGTTTCTATACTGAGCACACCTAGGTCCAAATTTCAGATATCCAAATTTTCAACTGAAAAGTGAGCTGGGAGCCAGGTGTGAAGTCTTGCCTTCACACGTAATGGCCATGTGACCTCTCACGTCCGGCTCCAAGTCAGCAATGACATGTAGTGGAAGACTCCTCCGGGGCTCCGCCTACAAAGACACTTCCAGGTCCAGACCCTAGCCACCCCCAAATAATCATGCCCTCCCAACTCCCTGGAGCGAGGGGCCCAGCGGGGAGCACGCAGACCCCTTTTCCAGACATCTGTCCCAAGGCGAGGACAGGCTTCTACTTTCACTCAAGTCTTTGCCAGGGGGTCATTACCCACTGCTGCATCACGGACTCCACAAACAGTCTCAGGAAACTGATGAACCCTTTCTCAGAATCCTATTTTCAAATGTGTAAAATGCATAGGATTACAAAGAAAATCAACTATACAGAAACAGTCAATTAAAAAAACTCATTCAAGGACTCAGGGTCGCTACAAAAGTTAACATTAATATAGTGCTTACTCTGCCATGCACTGTGCTAAGTGCTTTAGTTATTATTAGGCCCTCACAACGACCCTGGGAGGAAGGTGCCCGTGTTACCCCTATTTAACAGATGAGAAAACTGAGGCAAACAGTCAAAATGACTTGGCTGGACTTACACTCGGGTCTGACCGATTCCAGCTACCCCTTCTCTACAATCCCTTGAGCCAGTCATAGTAGGTACTACAATTAATATTTATATTGCACTTTAAATGTATTTTCTCATTAAGGACCAAGAAATAGGTCCAAGACCTTTCCCTCCCCTGCCCCACCCTAAGCGGCTTTAAAAAAAAAAATCTCATGCACACTAAAAACTGTTTCAGGTTTTATTTCAGAATTTATAAAATTCCAGTGTCATCCATATTCATGAGCCTTTTTACACGTTTGCATATAATCTCCAAATTCCAAAGTTAAGGCCAAGGGATCGTTGCCATGGAAACATAGGATATGGAAGACATTAAAAATGAGGAATGGGACAGACAATCCCCCTCCCCCTGCCCAGGATGCAGTTACTACACATGGGGGACAGTGAGGAGACAAAGTACTAGGTACAATCATTTCATGACCTTTATTTTTAAAAGGGTGGGGTGGGGGCAAGCCCCAAGAATTTGGAAGGGGCTTACAAATAGGCTGCTAGGAATCAAACTAGCATCTAAGACATTTAGCAGTTAATGGAGATGTGCAAAAGGTTTGCAAGAGTATTTCACTGACTTGGGGAGGGGGTGATGGTTGTGCATGACGGACCATGACAAGAATCAAGGGGGGGACGGGGTGCAAAGAGGATTGAGGGAAGGGCAACAGGAAAGGTTTTGAAACACTTGTAGCTGGAAGAGAAGGGGGGAAACAGGGCAACAGACCACCCCCCTCCTCCCCAGGGTACCTTAGAGATACAGGGACGCCACTTTCTGCGAGATCCGAGTCTGGCTTCCCCTTAACAATAAGCTCTACCTTCAGGTGGGGACCCTTATCTCACTCCTCCCCCGTTCAGCACGCCTACCAATAAGCATGCTCAAGCCAGCTTCTAACCAAGGGAATTTTGCCAGAGCAACTCCAGGCTAAGGGCTATTATGAAACTCTTGAGAGACACCTACGGAAAGGGATGCCTAAGCAAGCTTCTGCCGACACTTCACAAGAAGCAGGGAAGGTCCTGAGGAAAGAGGAGCCTGTCCCAGGGGCAGAGCGGCTCTCTAGACCTCCTGGAGGTCAGAGGCAGGGGATGGACGGAGCCTCCCAGGCCCCTCCCCTCCTACACCAAGCCCACAAATGAGACTGCTCGAGCAGACCCACTAAGGGCAAGGGCTTGGCACGAGGGTTCTGGGAGAGCCACTCCCTCTGCCACGGCCTGGCGGTCCAGGTACAGAGTGCAGGCTTAGCCAGCGGACACCCACAGAGCTGGACAACAGAGCCTCTGAAGACGGGAAGATCCTCTCTCAGCACCCATTCCTCATGGTCGCCATTTTGCCTCGCCCCTCCGGTCCGAGGGGAGCCGATTAACGGCTTCAGCATCCCACCCCCCAACCTGAAAAGGTCCCAAGAGCTACGTCTCCCCCAGCCACCCAGCACGGCCAGGGGATCCCCAAGGACTCGAGAACGGCCCCAGACACAGGCCACCGAAAAGGCCCCTCAAGAGCAGCCCCCCACTGCTCACGGGGTGGAGGGAAGGGCCTGTTATCTACTGTGGGGAGCAGAGCGTTCAGTCGTGAATGCCAGGGCCAACAAAAAGAATGACAAACTTAGAGTCTAAATCAAGAGGCCAGGTGCAGGAGACCACTACCGCCCTGGCTGTTGAGGTAGAAAGAAGGTAACTGTAAATAGTGTTGGTTTTGTTTCGGGGGTAGGGGGCAGGATTGGAGGAGATGAAGAGGGAAGAAAGAAAGAAAAAGGACAGAGCCGTTCTTCGTCCAGGCTGTCCAAACTCGCCCCCTCCCCGTGCTGTGTCCTAAGGCATACACATCGTCCACAAAGCAAGGTCTATCCCGGTAATACTGTCATCAAGACGGGCTGACTTCTAAAGGGAAGAACAAGGGGAAGGGACCATGAACTGGTCTGTCTTACGCGGGGAGGCCGCTGTTTGGGTGCTGTGTCTGTGGAGTCTGGGTGGTCTCGGCCCAGCCCCAGGCCGGCTAACTGAGTGGACATCCATCCCCGGGGCCTCTCTGGGCCCTTCTGCCATTACTGCTCGTCATTCCAAATCCTCCTCGTCCACGTCTGACTCTCTCCCCGTTCTACATCCTGCGCTAAGTGGTCTTTTGGGCAGATGGCAGAAAACAGATGGTGCTCTACCAAAGGAAGGCCTGGGATAAAACAATCACCAAAAACAAACCCAAAAGTGGAAGGGCTGGGGAAAGGAAGAGGGCAAACATTTTGGCTTTCATAAAGTCAAGGAAATTTATTTCCTGAGGTCATGACACAGGAAGTAGACTCCTCGCCACAGTTGGGGAGATCTCATAATGAAGGTTAGAGTGCTTAATGACATGCTGAGTGGACCATGAAGCTTAGAAAGTCTCAATTACTTTATTATGAAGCATTTCACTTGTGTTTTTAGTGTTTAAAACAGTGGAAAGCCTGTCCCAGAGTGGAGATGTCAAGGAACAGATCCTGAGTGCACACTGGACGCACGCAGGAGCCAGCACTCCAGGCTTCACTAGGAGACCTTGTCAGGGTGGGTGGGGGCGGAGGCGGGGGCGGGAAGGGGACACACAATTTACATGGGATCCAGCCGCTGGGTCAGATTAAGACACAGTATCTGTGATGGGGCAGTTTCAGGTTGGCAGCTGGAGAGGTTTCTCCGTTCTGATCATTATCGTTTGGGGCCCCAGGGGAGAGTCTTAGGGGCTACCTGAGCCCCAAAGCTTGGAAAATCTTCAGAGCTGCTCATGTCAGGAGCCTACAGAGAAAACAACGGGACAAACTGAATCACTGAGAGCTCACATCCACTCTGTGCACAGCAGGGTCTCCACGTGGCGCCTACTGACTATTCCCAGAGAAAGAAAATGACCCACTTGCACCCAAAGGAAGCAGTGGCAAGGGAATGACAAAGCCCTGTAAAGGGGGTGCCCAATGACGGCCCCTTCCCCTTTCAGAGAGAAGAGAAGCGATGCCCACCCCCAACCCCCCCTCGGGGCCCAGCTTCGGCACCGCAGTGCGGGGTGCACTCTGGTCAGTTAGACCAGGCCCCTCACGGCTCAAGGGCCGCTGCGCGGCTGTCATCTGGACGTACACAAGGTGCCCGGCGAGGCCCGGCCCCGAGAACGATGGGAGCTGGACAGAAACGTGCAGAGGTGCTTACCTTCTCGCTGCTGCCCGCGGCCCAGGGGGCATCCCTCACCACAAAGCCCTTGGATGGCGCCTTGGCCTCCTCATGGGCAGGGGGCTTCATGTACGCCTGCAGAGCCTCTGAGTCCACCACATCAGCCAGCTGCCAGGCCAGAATGAAAGGAAATTCCGGGATGTGGGAGCCACACAGGCAGAATTCTGCCCATGCGGTCTCTGGAGGGTCCTCCCTCCCACATCTTCCTGGTCTGAAGCTTCCTCTAGCTAACGGACACCACCAAACCTCCAACCCTTCCTGCGATGGACACAACACACATCTTCTCATGACTATGACCACGTCCTCAAGAGGACCGGGGTCTGGCTGGTGTTTAGCATCTGTCGGTGCCACCCGGATCAGCTGTGGACCCTGGGCACTCAATCGTGGTCCTGGTGGCTGACACCGGGACAGCCCTTCATCTCACTGTATCCTCCCAATGCGCTCTGAGAAAAATGGTGTAAGGCACCATCATGCCCAGTTTACAGATAGGGAAAATGGGGCACAAGTCAGAAGGACAAAGTGAAAAACCATGGAGTCAATCAAGGGCAGGGGGCTGGCTACTAGGATGGAGAATGCGACGACTGTTTAGGGCTAACCCTTGGGTTGTGACAAAAGCGGGCCCTGCCCAAGTGAGAAAGGAAGGTGCCAGGATGGGACTGGCATCCAGGCCACGCCACACCCCCCGTCCAAAACCCTCGCCCACTGGCCAGACACTCACGTATTCCTCCTCTAAGTTGAGGATGTGATCGATGGCTTCCTCCACGTTATCAGGGAGTCCGGTCACAGTCACACAGTTAGGGTCAGGGGCTCCACTCTGTGGGAAACGGATGTCTACCTGCAGGAGAGACGCAGCTGAGCCCAAGGAATCTACCTCGCTAATTCCTGATCCCCTCAAGGTCCAGCTGCGACCTTGGCTGGTGTCTTGAGGAAAGTTTCCACAGTGACTCCAATGAAAGATCAATCCCCTGGGCATGTCAATTAGTTCTCAGGGAAAGGCCAGCTGTTTCCCATCTCAGGCAGCCAGTCCTCCCAGCACACTAAAGGGCAATCCAGCTGGGGTACACCGCACAACCCAGCCCTCTCTTCTGGGTCACACTTCCACCTTGGTCCCCTTGGTCCCAGAGACCATAACTTTAAATACAAAAGACATATGCAACCAGGGATGTCCACCGGCAACTACAAATAGGTCTGGCCTAACGTCAGGGGTGAAGGGCTCACGAGCAGACCCACTAGGAGAAGACAGAAGGGGGAATTTTAGGCAGAAGCAGCAGGCCTGGAAGTCAGGCAGCGGCTGTCATGCAGCGAGCCCATCCAAGCTGGCCCCTGTCCACACTGAACTCACTTTGAACTCGTCCATGATTTTGCGGATGGCCTTGCCCCGGGCCCCGATGATGCGGGCATGGACACGGTGGTCCAGGGAGACGTCCTCTGAAACCATCTGCTCCAGTTCTCCGACAATCTTCATGATGGCATCCCGAGCAGCTTCTGTATTCTTTTCGTACCCTGTGATAGTAATTTGGTCCTGCGCCTTGAAAGAGAACAGAAGCACCAAGATGAAAAGGGCTGTCTTGGGGGTCTCTAGAGAAGAGAAACTTCACTTCCAAATAAACTGACGCAGGTTTGCTGAATGTCCACCATATGCTGGGCAAAGCCAAGATCAGTTTAACAAAACAAGGCCCAGCATCCCAAATGATTACACTCTGATCAGGGAAAGAAGGGAACCAGTCAGTGTGGGGGGCTGGGGTAGATGGAGGGGTTCAGATTAGCAGGGACAAATAACGCAGGTGGTGGAACGAGCAAGGAGACCGGCGGAGTGCCTGGAGCAGGAAAGATCCATCGGAGTCCTGGGGAACCAAGGTGATAGAGGACAGAAATCCAACACAGGAGTCAGGACTTCCCAGAAATAGGCAACAGGGAGGCAGCAGCCCAAGTCCCTGAGCATGGAAGTGACATGAAGAAATGTGGCTTCAGGAAGATCGTTCTGACAGAAGTACGCAGAATTGAGGGGATGGGAGGGGGTTCAAGCACAGAAGCCAGCCAGAAGGCAGTTGTGAGGAGACATTCCAGGGCAGACAGGGAGAGGCCCCGCTGAGAGCCCGTGGGCAGAGGGCAGCTGCTCAGGGTGGGACAGAAACAGGGCACCAGTCAGGGAGCGCTAGAGTCCAAGGCAAGACACCCGTGGGGAGCAGGGCAGTTAGGGAAGAGGGACACAGGTGAATAGCTCCAGAAGGCAGCCAGGAGCTGGAACAAGGAAGGCCACGATCTGGACAAAGTCATGCAGCATAATCCTCATGTCAGGAAATGGGAAGAAAAGCCCCCAGCAAAGAGCAAGCAAGCAGTCAGAGGATGAGAACCAGGTCAGCAATGCCAAGTGCAAGAGGTCCAGGGACCCAATGAGGATGGGGAGGATGATGAGACCCCAGGCTCAGAGCACGGGAAAGGGAGAGGAGTCACAGGCAGTCCTGCCGGTCACAGGGGCGATGCTGATGTTGGCAGGTCTCTGGAAGAAGCCCTCAGGCAGCCGGGGCAGCTACTGCCCAAATAGTATTCCCAGAAGGGGACCATGCCGAGGTAATTCAGTGGCTCTAAGGAAGCAGCTCTTGGGGAGTGAAGAGACCAGGTCAATGAGCATTGATTAAGCACCTACTCTGTGCCAGGCACTATGCTACAAGCCACAGCCGTGCAAACTATGTAAGAGGAAAGAGAAGGGGGCTCAGTGGGAAGGCACTGGGGAAAGGCTTCTGGCCAAGGTGGCACTGTGACTGAGACGTGAAGGAGGGTAGGAGACTGAGGCGAGGAGGATTTCAGGATGAGGGACCGCCAGTGAAAACACACAGAACAGTCAGGAGGCCAATGCCACTGAGGAGGCCGCCATGTTAGCAAGGACAGAGTCAGTCCAGAAGGTAATGCAGAGCACCAACTCGGCTCTGTGGAATGTGGGAGGGAAGGGCTTTCTTTAAGAAGATCTATCTGATGCCCTGGACTAGAGACTGGAGGTAGGGAGATCAGCCAGAAGGCCACTGCCCAAGGCAGGGGGTTCTAACTCTCTACCCCCAGAAAGGGCACTATGCCACAAGCCCAAGGGGGGACATACCACCTGCAATGTGCCATCAACCCCAGGGCTACACGACCAAATGGCATCCTGACCACCTTTCTGGGGTTGGCAACAACCACCCCACCCACCCAACAAGCAGGGGAGGCTGGGAAGGCAGTGTCTGTCTGTCCGACCCTCCTTCTCCTCTCCTCTCTTAGCAGGGCAGCAATGCTGCTCTGACCCACCCCAATAACAGCACCATGGCCAACAATGTTTGAGGGTCTGCAGAACTCTTCACTGACATGCCCTGGAGCTGGGCATCAGCCCCGACTACCCGTTCTCACCTGGTTTTCATCATCCTTGTCAGGAAACTGGATGTTCACTTCATGTTCCATACGGATCTGGGTGATCACTGCCCCCTTTCTCCCAATAATTTTAGGGTGATATTTGGGATCTACAGTGACATTCAGCTTAAAGCTTCTCAAAGCCTACAACAGAGACAACCAAATAGGAGGATGAGTAGAAAGTACAGATCTGTAAGAAGGAAGCCTGTTTTTCTCTGTCCTTTCCTCACCTATCAGAGTATGGATGATCTTTTCAGAATCTTCAAAGTGAACACCCAAGGGTGCTGGTGAGGGAGGGTCTCATAACCTGAATAGGAGCCCATTTCACACCAGCGACTTAACACTCGCGGACACGTGACCTGAAATTCTCTACTATAGGAGCCCCAGACCAAAGCCTCACTGGATTTGGAGGACTGGGAGGCAGAGGGTGTCTCAGGAGTGCCCTTGTACTGCAAATACAACTAGTGATCAATAGCAATCCTGAAGTTCTTAAAATAAATGATAGCAAACCACGTCCTGTGCGGGGAGCCTAAGGCACCTTTAAATGAGTTCAAATCCAAAGAAATGTCTACCACGGTGACCCCACCATAGGAGAGAGAGCTGTCACCTGAACCTGCTAATGTGAACACTTGTGTCTATCTGTCTGTCACATACATACACACACACGCCCGCCCCCAAGAGGAAGCCCAGAAATCAGTGTTACTTGGATGAGGCTCAAGCACCCTGTGAGCTATGCAGCAGGAGCAGCCTTTGCGTCATGCCATACTGACGGCATGCCATCTGGGAGCCAGAAGGGATCACCTGGCTGGCCCTGAGGGGCAAGCAGTGAACCCCGGTCTCAACCTCCCAGGTGCCACCTGGCATCCAGCCTTCACTGCCTCAAAGTCAAATTCGGGGTTTTACCTACACTGGCCACACTCTAAACTCACATTTGTTAAAGACCTGCCAGCTCCCAGACTCCATTAAGGGGCAAATAATTAATGATCACTTAGTTTAGCCAATAGTAGCTTCCCAGTTAAGATATGAAATGGAAAAAAAAAAGAAAGCAAACAGATGAATTTCCATCTTAAAGGAGCACAAGTTTAAGAATCCCTGTTCCTGGTCCTACCAGGCCTGGCTGGAACCAAATCACCCTTCTTCAAGGCTCCAAGAATATAAAAGATGCCTTCCCGAATGAAGGGTTGCTATTAAAAATGACGTTTCTGCTTCCCGAAGCGTCCCACTACCAGAGATACAGTCCGAGAAGAAGACAGAGCTCTGGGAACAAACGTCCCGGGCCGTGCCCACCCCTGGCTGGCCACACGCGCTTACCCGGTCCTCCTGCTCGGCTTGCAGCTCCCTCACCCGCTCCAGGAGGCCGGCCTTCGCCCGGTCCAGGTTGGCAACCAGGCCAGTGATGGCGATGATATCAGACTGCAGTTCAGGCGCCGGGACCTGGATGTTCACCTAAACGACAAGCACCCAACTGAATCGCAGACGCACAGACAGCTCCGGGGTGCCCTCCAACCTCCTACCAGGCCATTCTACAGTGCGCCAGCCACAGGGCAGCCCTCAAGCAGGGTGTGGTGCTAGAGCAATGACCCAAGAGGGAACTCGGTGCTTGTGGGCACTAAGCCCACCCCAAGTGGGCGAGCCCAGGCAGGGCCACTGTGGGACTTGGCTGGGGCCACCCAAGGGAGATGAAATGAAACCACTGGCTATGAACCCAGGTGTACAAGAGGCAACAACAGGGGTCCTGAAGAGTCCCAGGCATCCAGTGTGTCTGATGGTGACCCTGGGGGAACCCCAGCCCCACAGAATGTTGCTAAGTGCAGACAGCCAGCCGCACGCTTTGGAGACGCTACTATCCGATCCCAGGCTCAGCTTCAGGCATGCGCCAGCATGCCCCCAGTGGACGGGGCCTGCTTGCTGCAGATTGCTAGAAAGGGGTCCGGGCCAATGAAGACCCCACTGGCCGACTATCAGCAGGGTGCCAGAAGGGAGGGCTTCTGGGACTGCACTGGGGCAGCAGCTGACAAGGTCACTGACCTCAAACTCATCCATCATCTTGCGGATGCCACTTCCTTTCTGCCCAATTATGTAACGATGGAGATCAAAGGGCACCTCCACCATGATGGTGACAGGAACCAGCGCCTAACAGAACCACAAAGGCAGAGAAACAGTAGAAATGAAGGCCTGGGAGGAGCATACGCCACCTCCCAGGGGAAGCCCACGCAGCTACACAGGCAGGACTCCCAATCATCGGGCAGACCAGAAGGGGCCAGGCGCTACAAAAGGGCAGCCGCCACTTTCTTGGAAAAAAGCTGGGCATCCCTCCCTGCCCATCTTCTCCTAGGGAGGGAGGGAAGGAGGGGGAAGAAAAGAGGGACAGGGCAAAGAAGGGAGGGAAGGAGGAGCTAACTTCCAGTTAAGATTAATTTTAATTCATTTGAATTAGAAAAATATCCAAACCCAGTACCAAATGTGACCAAATCCCACGGAGGAGGAGTGGAAAGCTTAGAACAGGTGTCTCCCACACACAAAACACAGGCTGCTTTAGAGGGGAAATAGATCTGACCTGTTTCTAAATAAACCACCCACCAGGCTGAGCTGATCTGTGCCCAAAGCACCTGGGCAAGACCAAGCCCCAATCCCCAAGAAGAAATCAACCAACCTCCAGAGCCTCCTTGGCGGCCTCACACTTCTCTTTTCGACCCGAAATTATGATGATGTCGCACTTTCTTGGAGAGCTAGGGTCAGCCTCTTTGAGGTACTTCCCCTCCCCAATTTCTTCCCCATTTTCTTGAACAGCTGGCTCAGCAATGGGAGCTACGACAGAAACAGAGAGGTCAGCATCACTAAGGACAAGTACAGGAAGCACCGACATCCGAGCAATACAGTGAGACCTCAAGGCTGATGGTCAGGCCTCTGGAGACCGACAAGAAGCACATGGATCCTCTTTCCCCATCGGTCTGCAAAGAACACTACACAAGGATCATTGCATTTGATCCTCACAACCACACTAGGAAGGAGGTGCTATTATTATCTTCATTTTACAGATGAAGAAACTGAGGCAGACAGAGGTGAAGTGACCTGCCCAAGGCGACAGAGCCAGGACAGGAAATTGTGTTCACTTAGCTCTCGGGTCTTGGCAGGGAGACTCTCTACATTGTGGGTGGTTATTTTAAATGGAATTTCTCTATCTTCTTGCTGAATTTTGTTGCCAACACACACAAATGTGGATGATTTAGGTGGGTTTATTTTATATCCTACAATTATGCTGAAGCTCTTTCAGTTAGTTTTTTAGCTGATTCCTTAGGGTTCTCTAAGTAAACAATCACCTGCAAACAATGAGTCTTGTTTCCTCTCTAAATACATTCTTTCAATTTCATTTTCTTGTCCTATTACTATAGTTAGCATGACTGCTAAAGCTTGTACAATAATGGATGGCAATAGTGACCATGGACATCCTTGCTTCACCCCTAATCTCACTGGAAAAGCTTCCACAAACTCTCTCCATTACAGATAATGCATGCATCTGGTTTTACAAAGATACTATTTATCAAGAAAGTTCCATTTATTCCTATTCTTTCTTGTGTGTGTTTTAAAACAGGAATGGGTGTTGTATTTTGTCAAAAGCTCTTTCTGCATCTAATGAAATAATCACGTAAGTTGGTTTGTTATTAGTATAGGTAACTATGTTTCAAGTTTTCCTAATATTGAACAAGCCCTGCATTCCTGGTAGTATATGACCCTTGTGATATATTGATACAGTCTCCGTGATAACATTTTCTTTAAAATTTTCGCATCATTACTCATTACGGAAATTTGTTTAAAAAGTTCTGAGTTTTGACTCTCCCCAGTTGGAGTCTCAAGATCACATCTGCATTGTGACACAATTTGTTAAGAATAACAAGAAGGAATCTTAAGGAATTTGGTAAGACCTCTTCCTTATCAACTTTTCCAAACAGTTTATGCGGCACTGAACTTGTCCTTTAAATGCCTGATAGAATTTGCTTAGAGGCAGCTAGCTGACACAATAGAGAGATGGCCTTAGAGTCAGAAAGATTCATCTTCCCCAGCTCAAATCTGATCTCAAACACTAGTTAGTTATGTGACCCTGGGCATGTCACTTAACCCCATTTGCCTGTTTCCTCATCTGTAAAATGAACTGGAGAAGGAAATGGCAAACTACTTCAGTAATCTTTGCCCAGAAAACCCCAAATGGGGTCATGAAGAGTTGGACACAACTGAAATGACTGAACAACAGCAACAACAAAAGAATTTGCTTAAAAATTCACCTGGTCTAGGTTTTTTTTTCCGTTGGGAAAGAAAGGGCTTTTTTTTTAATCCCCCTTTGAGTTCATTTATGGCTTGTTCAATTTCTTTTCCTAAAATGGGGTCATTTAATATTCCATTTCCTACTCTATAGATCTGGGCAGAACCATTTCAAATGGCCCTACGCAGAAAGCACCACGCCCAGAGCACGGCACGTAGGAGGAGGAAAGCTCCCCACCCCATGTGTGTGCACGTAGGAGGTGTGGGACACTGCCCGACAGGCTCCTTCAGCACACCTGGGTCACACTCTCTAAGGCTTCTGCCGCTCCTCTCACCTCCAGGATCAGACAGAAAATCCTCTGGTATGTGAAGCAAGAGAATGTTACTAGATTAGACCTCCAGGCCTCTCTACATAAAAATGTTTGACACCATGCAACACATTCACTGCTAACGGCATCTTCCCACAGAGACACTGAGGTGGCAAGCTCGATGTACCCTCAAAAGCAGATGTGGGGGGTGGACATAAACGATTCTACCGAGGTCAAATGATAAGAACGAATTATTATAAAGGACACCCAACCTAAGGAGAGTTCTGAGACTGTTATGGATGTAAAACTTGAAATATTACAGCTGAGTTCATGCTCAGCACACACAGAACAGCATGCTCGGTGCTGGAAGAGATAACCAGCAATGTGTCTTCATGCTGCTTGCCATTTTATTGGGAGAAGGGGACAGAGACAGAAAAAACACACAAGTGTAACACAAAAACCCAAGCCAACTGTAAAGACATAAAGTGAGGAAGGCTTCATAGGGGAGGCAGAAATTTAACAGGCAAAAAAGGACACAAAGGAATAGGCATATTTAGGGGACCAAGGACTTGGTTGTAGCTCTCCACGTGACAAGGAACAACATGAGTTGAGAATGCTTAAGTTTAGTCACTGGGAAGAACCCAGGCCATGGAGTCAGACCTGGACTCAGCCAAACAGCTGGTAGAACAGAGGCAGGCTGCACTCAAGTCAAATGATGCAATAGAAGAGGAAGGAGAATTTTTTTTCATCATAAAGATGCCTATGCTGAGCGGAAGAGGAAAAAAGCTCCACTCCCAAAGAGGCCAGTGGTACTAGTCCTGGGTCCTGCACACAATGGGAATCAAGTGTGAGAGGCAAAGACTACACAGGAGAGATGCTGCAGTACCAGGAGCCACAGGGTTTGGGTCAGAGGAGGGAGGAGAGGAGGCAGAGTTCACGATACAGCTGGCATTTTAAACCTGGGAAACTAGATGAATCCTTGCTACCCCTGAAAGAAAGAGTCCCATAATGAGGAGGCCCAGATAAAGCCCTTGGTGGTCGCCACATTCGGTTTAAGGTGGTCACAACCTGAATGGAGGCAGCTTGAGACAGACATCTACAGCTCGGAAGAGAGGGCAAGGCTAGAGACAGAAATCTGGGAGTCGAGGAGGATAAAGAACCAAGGCTCAGCTTGGGTCCCTCAAAGGTCACTGAGTGGTGGGAGCAGGCCCTGGATGGCAAGGATGAGGCATCAGGGTCTGGCTGTGAAGATGCAGAGAAGAAGCCTTCAAAAGGAGTCCGTGAGGCAGGAGAAGGAAGCAGCGGAGAGAGACGGATGGAAAGGGCAGGAAAGAAGGGAGAGTTGAGAGCAAGGATCCCAAACAAGCAAAACAAACCAAAAAAAGAAAAAAAAAAGAAAAAAAGAAAACCCAAAGCAACCCAACTACACGAACAGTGACTTCCTTGACACACTCTTGGAGCTCTGACCTGGGGGCTGGGGAGCCAGCATACTGTCACTGGTCCTCAGCATTCAATCCAATTCAGAAGGCCCATCCCCAGGAGAAGAGCACCCCCAGTTTTATGGAATCTTAGCTGGCCATGACTAACTATAAGCACCAGCAAAGTGTTGTAATCTGAAATGCCAAATGGAACCTGAATCCTAAGCACATGTCCCAATCCATCACCTGTGGGGTGCTGACTAAGGCAGGGACTTCACCCCACTATTTTTCCCATTTGTGAGCAGGTGGTGTTACTCTGCGCTCCAATGCAGTTGCCAAGCAGGAACATTCACCAAGGACCCACACAAAATCGTCACAAGAGGGACAGACTCCGGAGATGAAGTCAATATAAACTGGACCAAGTATTAGCATCATTTCAGCCCAGGCAGTGGGAGAAAAGTGCCTCGTGCTCGAGTTAAGCTTACACGAGAGCCCGAACACAGAGTTCAGGGAGAGCCAACAAACTCCACTGACACCCAGGGCCTGCCAAGCCTCCAAGACAACATGGAGAACCCGCGGCAGGGGCAGCGCTGCTCCCCCACTTTGGGGTCAAATCTACTTCCTTATCTTTCACACCATCTCCCTCAGAGCCCCTTTCCCCAGGAGAAAAGACGACAAGCTGGATGGATCATCCAGGCAAAAAGCTTTCTCAAGAGGCTGAAAAGGACAGAATGTAGACAGCAGCACAGCTGCAGGCCAAGCCCACCTCTGCCTACCCCTCTTTGGAAGAGGAAACACCCCAAGAATACTGGGCTGAAAGAGCGCAGCTGTGAGCTGGAATCCAACCTCTAACACGTATCTGTTGTGAAACAGAAGGACGACGACACTCACACAAGGTGTAGCAGACTGGTTGTGGTAAAGATGCTTTGTAAACTGTAAAGTGCTAGAGAAACACGCCCAACTGCGACACAGCCCGGTCCCCCTCCCCCACTGCAGCTGGGGGACCAAAGCCACTTGGGTGTTCTGAACCATCTCACATACATCAAACACACTGAAACCATCCGGACCACAATACATACATTGAAAACAGTGTTCTACGCAGAACCAACATGGAAATGAAAACACCCTCCCCCCACCTCACACCTGGGTTCTCCTCCCTGTCAGGAAATTTAATCTGGACACCGTAGTCCCGAGTGATCTGCTGGATTCGGGACCCTTTGGGGCCCATGATGGAGCGATGGTACTTCTGGGGGATGGCGCACTCCATTGTCACTTGGGCCTCCTTCATGGTCATGAGGGAACAGAGAACATAAAAACAAGTGGTTAAATGCTGGAGGGACGGTCACATTGCTTATTGGCCGAAAAACAAAAAGAGAAGAGACATCTGTACAGAGCTACGATTGCCATGACATCTTTAAGTAAATGAGTGACGTGTGGTAGCTGCCATGGGAGGAGCTTCCTCCCCTCCCCCACTGCGGTCAACTGTTGGTTGAATAGAGGGCAAACCTCCTTCACTAGGCAGTTACAGCTTCAACCCCAAACAATCCAGTCACACCACCCGAGCACAGCCAGCTTGGTACCCTGGTATTTGCTAGGGCACAGGACAGGTCCTTGCTCAAGAAATCATCAAATACTCCTGCTTCTCTAAAGAGGGTGATGGGGGCAGCTAGGTGGCACAGTGGATAGAGCACTGGCCCTGGAGTCACAAAAATTTCCCAAACTTTCCTTTCTGAGGACACGGCCTGTTTTCTCTCAGGGTGGGTTGTTTTATCCTTCATTGGGAAAAAGGAGGTTATCGAAGAAGGACCTCTTTCACTTCCCAATCTCCCACACACGAGTACCCTCAGGGCTGCTCCGAGTTCCATGCCTCTGCCCCACTCCCAGAGCACAGCACATGCTCACACACCCTCTACTCCTACTACTGACCCTGTGTGCTGTACGTCCGCTTCCCTGCTGCCCTCCAACAGGTGCAAATCCCCACATGCTGCTCAGCACACCTCCCTCCCTTCTGGATATACTCTCCTGCAGCAACAGCACCCTGCTGCACCACACCCCGTGCACAAGAGTGGCCTTGGGCCCTGCCCTCCCCTCTTCTCTCTTTACACTCTTTAAGGGATCTCATCAGTTCCCATCTCTGTGCAAAAAGATCCCCAAATCTCCCTTATCAACCCCTCGCTCAAGGCCTACGTCACCAACCTCGATGTACCGTGAACATCCTAAACTCAACGTATCTTTGTCTTCCCACCCGACCTATCACTCCTCAAAATCTCCCTCCCACTTTTTCAATTTCTCGGGTTCATGATTTCTGTCCTTCTCCGCTCTTCCCTCTCGCTGACCTGCCAAAGTCTTGGTGCTTCCAATTCCTCAACATTCGTTGCGTTTGTCCCCTTCTCCTCACTCACCCCACGGTCACCCTGTTCCACAATAGCATCCAGATGGTCCCTCCCAAAGCCCTGGACAGACCACCGGGTGATCCCCACAACCAAATGCCTGCTATGGGCATTGACAGTGCCCGAGGGTCCATGTCCAAATTCCCACGCACACCCACGTACCACTCCTGGTACACAACACCCTGTCCCCAGGCTCATCACTGCCTCCGGGGCAGGGCTAAGCCCCGTTTAAGACTCTGTCAAGTAGAGCCTGACACATCCCCCACTGCTCGGAGACATCAACTGAACCAATCTCCCATCACTAACATCAGGCCCCTAAGGCCAATCTTTGTTTCTCAAGTAAACGTGAAGGAGTCGATAAGGAAATAAGAGGAAGTCAATACCCCTGAGTACCAGAGAAGAGCACAGCCAGGCCAAGATCTGAAGGCACCTTCCCACCACGATCCTGCAGAAACACTGCCCGTGTGCACGTGTAACTGGGAGTTCTCAACAAGGTCTGACCAGCACCCGCCTACGGCGTGTGACCTGACAAGTTAGAACACAAGCCCCCCGCCCCTCCCCCAGACTACACACCAAGTCCTCGATGATCTCCTGGATGCGTCTCTTGGCTGCCTCCACACAATCTTTGGCTCCTTTGAGTGTAACTTTATCACTCTGGGTACCAGAACGGGGGAAGCTGACCATCACACCACCGTACTCCTCAGCAATCTCCCGTAAGACCTGGCCTCTTCGGATGACAAAATGGCGGTGATGCCGAGGGTCCACCAGCATGCAGTCTTCTACCACATTATCCTACAGAAGAGAGGAAGTCGAGAAAAGGAAGGCTGGATAATGAATTCTCGGGCGGAAAACCCTCATGGGGCACTGCTTCTAAATCCCATTTCCTTTCAAGTCCATGTCAAACGAGTCAAGGTCTATCTGGTCCGATGATGCCATCTCAAATGTAAAGCATATGTAAGGTGCTCGGCAAACTTTTAAGGGCTATACAAATTACTGTTATATGTGCCTAACGAGGAAAGGAAAGATTAGGTACTAAAGATCAAAGGTAGTGATCACTCACATGAAGATAAGCAAAAGGAAAAAAAAAAAGAAGACAGAGGAAATAGAGGCATGAGCCGTCCCAGAGGCCCACCCATAGCGGGTAACGTCACAGGCCGAGCCAGGATGGTGACAGCCCTTACAGGATGACCACATGTTTCAGACCAACAATCAAGATGCTTGTGGTGTGGCCACCACAAAGGAGGGGCAGCTAGGTGGCGCTAAGGGATCCAAAGGGGAAACCAAGAGTCTTACCAGGCTTTTAATGAGAACCTCCAGTTCCTTCTGAGCCTCTCTGACAGCCTCCTCCGTCCCGATGATCGTGATCAGCTCCTGATCCTTGTCTTCAGGTGTGGGGAAGATTATTCGGGCTCCAGTGTTGTCACGAACCTTGCGGATGTTCCCACCCCCTTTGCCAATCAGGAATTTGTGATACTCTGGTTTGGCACGGAGATCCACAGTGTAACTCTTGGTTTGCTGCCAAACACAATTCCCACGTAATCTGTTAGATGTGCACGTCCTCCCCATGGACAAGACACTCAGAAACGAGGGCTGCAGCTCAGGCACCCACCTCCAACCTGACCAGAGGTCAACAAGGCCCGGCAGCTTCAGCCTTCACCTGGAGAATGAATCTAACTGTTTGCCTTTTTCATTGGCCCTGCTAATTCCTAATGAAAAAAGCCCCACTTCTCCAACCCACGCGTTAGCGTAAACGCAGAGCTGTGAGGGGGAGGCAGCAGTGCCAGCAGACAGGCGCGCCCTGCTGAAGCCGGGGTGGCAGGGCCAGCACCAGTCACACCCGCTTTGGTCCTCGACGCTCTGCTTACCCTCTGCCCACCTCCCCTTCCTCTCCCATGGCCTGCCCTGATTGTCTGCCAGACCCCAGTTCCTCCTCTGCTTCTGTGCTTTAGAACCAGGCGATGCCATGGTCAGGGCTAAAGGCAAAGACCCAGGAAGTCTGACTTCACTCAGAGCAGTCACATGGGCAGTCAATCAGAATGAGTCTTCAAAGACAACCTATTCTCTTAGGACCATTAAGTTTCAAGGGACAATGAACCAGCTTTTGGGATGATGTCCTCAGAAGGGTGGTGAGTCATGAACGGGAAGGGCCCCAAGGCCCATGCCCACCTCCCCACTGCCGCGTGCCCTGGGGCGCTGGTCCACAACCCTGAGGTGCAGAAACAAGGAGAGTGGCATGGGGCTCAGGAGCTCAAAGGGATGGGGGAAAACAGCCAGGTCAACTGTACATGGATTTTACGTAGGATACCAGGAGCCTGAAAGAGGTGAAAGATCTAAGGTCCTACAAACAAGACATGGCACTGAAGGTGCTGCAGAGACCACAAGTACATAATGGACAGGGATCAAAGGCCTGGGTTATGAAGTCTTAACTCACAAAATGCCCCCACGAGCCAAACGCTCCAAGGGGAGAAGACGCCCCAACAGAAGCCTGTCCTGCTGCCCCCATGAGACATGCCCTTCCCACTCCCTCTCCCGCTTGGGCTCCTGGACCCTCATCTCAGATCACCACCAAAAGGTGCCACGAAAGCAAAGACAGAGAGAAGGAGACAAGCAGGGAAGGGTGGTCACATCTGCCAGCACAGAAGAAATCAAAGTGGGCCTCCACCCCCCTGCTCCCCCAACAAGCCTGACTTCCTGGTGACACCTTCTCTTCCCCACTCACCTTTTCTTCTGCCAGGTGTAACAACTGCCTTTTGGCTTTCTCCACATCTGGGGCAGGGCCCCTGATGACCACGGTGTCGATGCCCGAGCCTTCGGTGGGAAAATGAATGTGCACCCCACCACACTCTTCCATGATGGAGCGGATTAAGCGGCCTTTGGTGCCGATGAGGGAGTTATGGAGCTTGGATGGAATGGACACCTCCACTTCCGTAATGTTCGCCTACGCCAAAACAAAGCAGGAAGTCAGTCATCTTGTGCCGGGGCGGGGAGACAATCAGACGAGATCTACTGAAATACTGAACTGCTACGCCCAGCAGGCTGAGTCTTGGGCATGGCCCACGGGCATGAGATCGAGGGGCCCAGAATCTTCAAGCTGTTTTACTGCCTAATAAAAACGCTGAGGAGGAGGATGAGCTCACTTAACTTTCTTTGAGGGGACCACATGGCAGCTGTTTCCATAGATAGGAGGGGGAGGGAGGTTAAGAAATGGTGGCAGGAATCTATGTAAGAGACCCAGCCATCACCCTCATGTTCAGGCAGTCTGCGGCCATGCTAGGGAGCCTCTCTACACATCCAGACATCCAGATTGGGGTGGGCTTGACCTACATCAATTTTCCTCAGATACTTCATGTGTCTTTGCAGCATCTTGACTTAAAACTCCAGAGATAATTTATGGCAAGAAAAACACCCCCAATTAAAAACAAACTGAATAGTAAGACAATGAAACACTGTTTATAAAATCAGCCTGATCTATAAAATTCCAAAGCTGCCCCCAAGCCCTTTCAGTCTCGCCACCCCTCCCCCCGGCCCTGCCCGCTGCCCCCGCCCTCACCAGGTCTTTCTGAATGGAAAGGATCCGGCTTCGAGCAACTTCGCAATTGGCTCGCTTGCCTGTGATGACGATGGTCTCCGAGTTGCTGTTCTCTGCAGGCAGGTCAATCTTGGTGTTGCTTTCTTCTCGGATCTACAAAGGAAGAGACCCGCATGAAAGGCCACCGGGGCCGGGCTGGGGTGGGGGGAGCTTTCACTCTGCTTCCACACCCCTCTCCAAGGCTGGGCCCTGGGGCAGCCCGAGCAAAGACCGGGGGCGGGGGCCTTCATCACCTTTTTGATGTTTGCACCTCCCTTCCCGATGATGTTCTTGTGGAACTGTTTGAAGATTGGGACAGAAATGGAATAGCTGTTTTCAACCTAAAAAAAGAAAAGGCACAACAGTGAGTAACCACCAGAGTGAGGACACCTTTCCACTCCTCGGACTGTAAGATCTGACGACCGGGAGCCCGGACTGCCCATCTCTCAGAAGCCTGGCCCTTCACGCCAAGGCAGCGCTCTCAGGTGAATGCCCCAAGAATCCAGTCCTCCCCAGCAGCACAAGAGGGATGGAAGCCCCAGGCAGGATCAGAAGCAGGTCTGGTCCGAAAGATCCGTACGGCAACAGCTGCTGGCCGTGTCCTTTCTTGGAGCCAAGAGCTCTCCTGTAAACGTGTTCCTTTCCCTCCTTGGAGAGCTCTGAGCAGCAAACCTATCAGCACAGCCAGACTGATCACCTACTCAAGAAAGCCCCATACTCTCTCTGCCTCTAGCTCTACTTAAATGGGAGCAGACGAAAGAGATGTGACAGCTGGATAAAGTAAAAGGAAATGGATGTGGAGGGGAAGGATCTATCCTCGGGTGTGCGACGCTGATGAAGGAAAGCCCACTGCCCAGCAGATGGGCTGCACAAGGCTATCCACTGGTGGGGAAGTAGGAAAAAACCACAATCCCAAACTCCCCAGCTCCTTTCTTATCACCAACACCGGTGACTGACAACCAGACATCACCTCAGCAACCAATGCAAGGGCATTATCACATCACTCCCATCAGAGCAAAGTGACATCAATGGGAATGTTCTTGATTTCCCAACTGAGCCAAGAGCACACACAATTAAGAAAAGGAAGGAAGCCAAACACACTCACGTCTCGTTCCACGTGTCACACGATACTCTGATGGTCTCAGAGCCCTGCACCCCCAGGCCCAAACCCTCAGGTAAGATAAGACAGAAGCACGGCCAAGCCCTCGGCCTACCAGATCTGCCGCCATCTTCTGCATGTACTTGGTACATTTCTCCACCTCGTTCTTGGGGCCTCTGAGTTGTACAATGTCACTTTTTTGGGCTGGGTCTGGAAAATTGATGATGACCTGGAAGAGACAATCACCAGTCGGTTTGAGGAGGGGGGGCAGAGGCCTCCCCTCTGTTTAGGGGCCGGTCAGCAGGGCCTCCAGACCCCCAGTTTCTCAAAGCCAATAGGAGACCTCACTGCATTAGAGACCCCCATGAAATCTCACCTCTGGGAATTTATCACGAATTTCACGGATTCGTTCACCTTTCTGCCCAATGATTGTTCGATGAAATCTCTGCTCAATGATTAAGTCCTTGGTACGTTCATTTTCCTAGAAACACAAACATTAGTGAAGGTCACCAGGGGATGGATGGTCTTCAGAGTCTTTAAATCACACACACACACAACCAAAACTCAGCTGGGTAAAAGCACGCCCCAGGCATTCAGTTCAAGGTTTGGAATGACGCCCAGAAAGTTGTGAGGCCAATCCCCTGAGGCTCTAAGGGACAGTAGGTGGCCAGCACCAGAAAACTGGAGGGGAAGTCCTACCACGGTAAGACCCTGGATCAGGAAAGGTTTATTCCCTGAAGCCCGGGAAGCTCCAGTAGAACAAAAAGCCACAAGAGCTATGCAGGGAAAATACCAACCCCAGCCAATCTAGAACTTTACCAGGTTCTACACTAGCTAAGCGGAGTCTCCTAAGTCACCTAAAGTGCTCCTCAAACGACTCGATCTGGTCGGTACTCTGGGCCTCTCAGGCTTCAGACTGAGCTTTGAAAAGGGTCTTCTTTTTTTAATGCCCCTTCCCTTCCCAGAGGCTTCCCCTTTCCTAGGGCATGGGCATGCAAACCCCCTACACTGACCACATCTCCAAAGGCAGCCTTGTTCGGGTCTTCCAGCCCCCCACCTCTCTTTCAGGAGATTAATTTCAGCATAATCTTTAACTGATTTTACAAAAGATTCCCAAGTTCGTGTTTCTGGCAGAGCAGCCCCTGGAAGGATGCAAGAAGCATTCTTCTCTCAGAAGCTTCTCCTCCTTCACGTGGAGCTTTTCTTTAAGTGCAAAATTTGGGGGCTTTAATTATTGCCCACAGTCCCTCAAGATGCACACTTATAGGGCGCCCAATTCCAAGTATATCTCTTAAGGCTGGAGATGGCAAACACTGGGCTACTTTAAGGAGGGACCAGGGCTCATGCAGAGGTGGGGTTAATGAGTCCAAAAAGAGACGGCACAGAAAGTCTTCAGGCTCACCATACGGGATGCGAGTTCCAGCAGCTCTTTCTTGGCCTGTTGGACGCCCTGAGGGTCCCCCTCAATTCGAATCAAGTTGCTCTTTTCATTATCAGGAGGGATTCTCACAGAGACCTTGTACTGATCTTTGATTCTGTTTACTGCAGGGCAAACAAACAAACCACCCCATCACTAAAAGAAATTATCATCCCCAGAGTAAAACACTGGGCAGATAGATGCATTACACTATGCCTGACCCCAAAGAGATGCAGTCAAGTGTCTGTTCTCCTTTCCTGGGAGCAAATAAATGTATAGTGCAAACACAGATCGCCAATATCTGCTTTAAGTATGTGCTACAAAAAGGTAGCAATTCTATTTCTCAAAAACGTGTGTGAGGTAAGCGGAAGACATTGTTTCAATAATTAGGTAGCACCCTCCAACAACAACAAGCTTCCTTCTACAGCACGGTGGTTTGTCATTCTTGTCCTTCACGCAGCATGACAGGCATGAGAACATTTTGAAGAGTCGTCCCTTTTGGTGCCAGACGCTGCCTGCTGTAGCATACCAAGTACAACAACCACCAGCGATGGCCAACAGTCAACACAATGACCCTGGGACAGTGGAGCACATGGAGGAGAAGGCTTCCACAGAACCGAGATCAGAATCTGGGAGTGCTTGTTGTCCAGGAGGACACTGATGAAAGGCTTTGTTTGGGACCCTCTCTTTGCGGTCCCTTGGACCTTCCAAGGACTGACAGAACAAGGGTCCGTCAGTAAGAAGAAACACAACAAACAATTCCAGGATTTAAGACCACACACGTGCACTCAGGATACATACTTGCTATCTACTGATAACACTAAAAAACTAGAAAATGGGGGAGAGGAGAGCTTCCTTCTAGATCTGGGGTTCTTGGTGTCCATAAACTTGGTTTACTTATATTTTACTAACTGTATTGAGAAACAACTGGTTTCCTTTATAATCCTATGAACTTTTACTGGGAAGCAGTCCATAAGTATACCCTGACTGACTGCCCAAGTGGTCCAGGACACAAAAAGAGGGTAAGACCCTCGATCTAGAAAACAACTGGCTCCTTCCTCACAGGGCAGCAATATTTCCTTCAATTATAGCCATAGCTGTCAAAATTACAAGGGAATCAGAAGACCAGATAAGAAACAAAAGGTTGCAACCTGCATGGCCTGGCTATCACGACAAGGAGAGTTTGAAGGACTTTCCCCGTTGCCTCCAGGTGGAACATCCAGGCCTTCAGAACCAACAAGAACCCAGATGACTCCCACTCAATAAGAGATCCCCACCACCCAACATGGAGGCCACAAAAAGGAATGACACATTTTCTTGCCATCCCATTGAGGCCAAAGTCTGGGCTACTCCACACTGCTATATGGTTGATTCTAAAGAAAAGCAATTTCTGATGCCCTACACACTTCAGGGAGACCTCAAGAAAGCCCACGGGATACTTGCCATATCTCAAAAGAAAACCAAGAGACAGAGAAACAACAGTTCATCAGACTTACTGTTGGCACCATTCTTTCCAATCAGATGTCTGTGAAACTTGTGGTCAATATTAATCTCAACGTAATCCATCCGGTTAATCTGTGGGGAGAAGGCATGCAAAACGAGAACGGGAGCTGAGAACACCAAAAGCAGGATCCAAATCCAGGTCTCAGCCACGACTCTTCTTGGAATCAGATCCCCCGGAACTCCCTTGCCTGCTATAGTCCCTTGTGACCTCTAAGGACACATCCCTCATTCCCTCTGCTACCCGAGTTTAAATGCTAGGTGAAGTTGTTGGCTTTAACAAACTACATGGATATGAGGGGATGATTATCTAAAAAAATAAAAATAAGGAATGAGAAAGAAGAATTCACTGGAAGAAGGGCAAAGGGAGAGGTAAAACAGGGTAAATTATCTCGAGTTTTTACAGTGGAGGGGAAGATAGGGGGATGCGTGAACCTCACTCTCACTGGAACTGGCTCAAACACACACATTCAGTTGGGCAGAGAAATCTGTCTTACCTTACAGGGAAGTAGAAGGTGAAGGGGATGGGGGGGAGGGCAGACAGGGGAAGGTAAAAGGCAGAAGCAAACCACTTTGGAGGATAGAGAGAAAGACAAAAGGGGAAAACAGGAAGGAGAGCAATACATAGCAATCATACTTGTGAAAAAAAAATTAAAGCTAGTTTCTCTAATAAAGACTGCATTTCTCAAGTATATAGAGGACAAAGTCCAATTTACAGAAATAAGAGCCATCCTTCCACTGATAAATGGTCAAAGAATGTGAACAGGCAGTTTTCCCAACAAAATAATCAAAGCCATCTATAGTCATATGAAAACATGCTCTAAATCGCTACTGATTAGAGAAATGCAAATCAAAACAGCTCTGAGGTACCACCTCACACCTGTCAGACTGGCCAACATGACAAACGCTGGAAGGGATAGAGGAAAATTGAGATACTAATGTGCTGTGGGTAAAGTGGTACTCCGATTCAACCACTCTGAAGAGCAATTTGGAACTATGCCCAAACAGCTATGAAGCCATGCATACCCTCTGACCAAGCAATACACTTTTGGTTCTGTATCCCAAAGAGATAGAAAAACAAAAAGAAAAAGGACTTAGACATACAAAAATCTTTATAGCGGCTCTTTTAGTGGTGGCAAAGAATTGGAAACAGGACAGGCTCACCAATTGGGGAACAGCTGAACAAGTTGTGGTATATGGTTGAGATGGAAGATTATTGTGCTAGAAATGCCGAGCAGCATGCTCTCAGAAAAGCCTGTAAATATTTCCATGAATTCATGCAAAGGATGAGCAGAACCGGGAGAATATTGCAGACAGTTACAGCAGTATTGTATAAGGATCAATTGTGAATGACTTAGCTACTTTCAGCAATATAATAATCCAAGACAATTCTGAATATGAAAAATGCTATGCATTTCCAGAGAAAGAACTGATGGAGTCCAAATGAAGATCAAAGCAATTTTTCTTGGGGTTTTTGGTCTGTTTTCTTTCACAACATGACTAACATGAAACGTTTTGCAAGTCTGTACATGTATACCAAATTGCATGCCTTCCCAATGAAGGGGGAGGGAGAGAATTTGGAACTCAATAATTTTTAAAATTGTTAAGAATTGCTTTTACATGTAATTAGGAAAAAACAAAATATTAATTTTTTTTAAAAAGAGAAAACCTACATGGTTAATATGCAGTGTAAGTCAGAAAATTAACCTTATCTGATCCAGTACTTCCATGGCTAAGACTTTACCCCAAATGATGATTAAAAAAAATATTTAAAAGGGACCTTTCCATACAAAAAACAAAACAAAAAAAGAACAATCTAGACATCCAACAATCGTAGTCCAGCCAAATAAATCACCCTATGCTAATGAAGCATTGCAGAGCTGTACACAATGAGGAAGGGGAGGCACATGTGGTACGATATTAAGAACCAACAAGCTGGATTCCGTTTTCAAGAAAGGGAAGAAAGTCAACTCTCAAGCACAGATCAATGAGGGTGACTTTTGGGCAAAATTCTAGAATAATATGTTCCTCTTCTTAGAGGAAGGTCTAACAGCCCAAGGGAAATCTGTAGATCGAATTAGCTTGGACTCCAAGTAAAACATCCCACGTTATTCTCGTGCCAGATGCCAGAGGAGCTGGGCAGCCTGACCCCAAGGTGCGCTGCCACCAATGAAAACAGCGCTTGCATCTGCGCCAGTGATCTGGATGAAGGCACACACTTCGTCCCTGTATCTGTAGATGACACAAAGCTGAGAAGAGCCAACACTCGAAGGACTGAACCGAAACTCACAGAGCTCAACAGGCCACACCCAATGTGATGAAGGTGAGGGGCTGGAGGTAAAGTCTTACGACTGGGTTCAAAAATTCCATTTCTCAAGTCCAAAATGGAGAGAGCGTGGCTAAATAGCAGCTGAAGCAGAGCGGTATTAACACTGGGGTATTCTGTAATGGCCAGAAAGCACCTAATGAGAAGTGCACTGAGAAGGAGATGCAAGAATGGTGGGCCATCCAAGTTCACCCGTGAAGACTGGAGAAGAGATGATGGGCTGGGGCTTGGAAGTGGGGGACCTGTTCAGGGCAGAACCAGTGCTTGCTAGAAGGGAAAGGCGTCCCAAAGCAGGACGCAGGGCTGGGTTCAAACAAAGGCTGGGAAGGCTGTATAAGGAGACATTCCCGCGACTCTATGAGTACCACAGAGCAGCCACGCTGCTGCTGTCACATCCGCAGAACCAGGACTGCTTACAGCCCCCAGTCAGGGAGGGAGGAAGAAGGGACAGGAGAACAGGCAAGAAAGAGCCAAAGGCAGCAAGCCTGGGAAAGGCACCATGGGGTGGGGAGCGTGGTTCATTGTTTGAGAACTCGGGTTGGACGTTACATTTGTATTTAACTCCTGGGTTTCTGGGACAGTTAATAATCTGAAAGGCTCCTCCCTTCCCTCCCACCATCCAGATGCCCTCTGGTCTCAGACACCGGCATTCAGACCCTACACGGAGACTTACCAGATCCTTGACCATGGCCTCAATCTGTTCTTGAGCCACATCCACATCGTCGGTGGGTCCTTCCAGTGTGATCTTATCCTCTCCTTCAGTAAATTCTATATGAACCTGCAACCCCCAAATAGGAGAGCCAGTGCCAAGTCTGCAATGCCCACCTCAAACCAACACTGTTACCAACCCCAACCAGCGAAAGAGCTGCAGCTCCCAGGTAAGCACAGGGCGTGCGCCAGGGGCCAGGCTCTTCTGAGCACCTGCCCCAGACACCGAGACGGAATCATGGATGCATTCCCATGACACTTGGGACAACCACCATGAATTACAGAGAGTCACAACAGAAAGGGAACTGGGAGAGCCTCCTCGAGGCCAAGTCACTCATCTTTCCACATAAAGACACTGAGCCCCAGAGAGGGGAAGGGACAGGGGCCCCATTAGACTGCAAGCTCCTTGAGGGTAGGAACTGTTATTTTCTTGTCTTCCTGGCACCGAGCGCAGTGACTGGTACAGAAGAGGCGCTTCACCCTAGTACAGGGCAGAGTGGAGACTGGCACTCAGATTTTCCAACTCCAAGCCTGATCCCCCTTTTCTGAGCCAATGCCACTGCTCACTTCTCAGTGTCTTCAGGATGGCCACTCCTCCCAGATGATGTGCAGGGCAGCAGGGACACACAGGAGGGATGCAGCCTGCCAAGAGCAGACTAGAGCAAACAGACTAGAGCTGGGCACATGGCTCTCAGCCTGCCTGAAAACGGCTTGATCAAGGCACAAAACTATCAGAATTCCAAGGCACACACCCCTTCAATATTGTGCATAAACCAGGGGCCTGAGCCAAGAAACAAACATCGTCCCTTGGGAAATTCTAAACTAAAAGGATTCTCAGACCCATTCACCCCCAGGTGAATGAATCCTCCTGGACCAGAAAGAAACCTCTGTTTTCTGAAATTATTCCTAAAATCAGATCAAAACACCCTGAAAGGCAGCCCCAGTGTGAATGTTCCCAGTCTGCATGGGCGTTAAGAGGAGCTGCTCTCCTTAGTGCTCGTCCATCAGGGTAACAGAGACCTAACCAAATGGAGCCAGGACTGCAGAGGATGCTTCAGCAAATTCTGGGCCTGAATCCCCATGAAGCTCCCATCGTCTAAATAACACAGTTGTTCTGGTGAACATCTCTGACTCCCTGGCCAATCCACAAAGAGTCGTCACTCACCAAGAGCAGCCCGAAGGAAGGCTAGGGGTGGGGGGCATGCCCAAGGTGCGGTGTGACAGGCCACCATGGTGGCTCCAATGGCACCGAGCTCTCTGTGCACTGCGCCCAAAGGTCCTAATACGGCCTGTGACTCAGACCTGCCGAGCAGTCTACTAGCCTTCCTTCACACGGGAAGCCCAGCATCTCCAAACTTCCAGGACTACCCGGACACCCCCCACCCCCTGCCAGATGCAGGGAGCACCTGGAGAGACGGATGAACTCGCATGCCTACCTTTGGCATCTGCTGAGTGATTTTGGCCAGGTTCTGCCCTTTCTTGCCTATGATGAAACGGTGAAGCCAAGATGGAGCAGAGACAGAGGAGACTGTGAAACTGTTGGCCTGGGGAGGAGGAGAGAGTTAACCTGTCAAGTGTGAACCGCTGGCCTTCATGGGGCCGGCGGCGGAACAGCCTCGCGTGTGCCGGGGCTCACCTTGGCGTAGACTTCGGTTAGTGCCTGCCCTAACCTCTCAGGCTCGCCTCGCAGAATCACCGTCTCTGAGCTGCTGTCTGTGGGTGGGATCTCGACGGACACTCCAGTCCTCTCCAGAATCTCTTGCAGGGAGTTGCCCTTGGGCCCGATGACGTACTTGTGCTGAGACTTCTTCACCTCCACTGCAATGGTGGTGGTCTTCTTTTTCTGAGGACAAGCAGAGCAAGCGGGGTCACGGAGCGCAGTAGAAAGGACAGGAGGGAGGCATTAGCGGGCTGGGGTCCAAAGACTCCCAGAGAACTCCCAGTGCTTGGGAAAAGAGCCCAGAAACATGGACGAAGAGCTGTGGAGCTCATCCCGAACAGAGACAGCAATGAACAAATGGCAACCCGAGCCCACGGAGAGCCCATTGGCATGGCTTCTGAGGTCTCCCTGGGGCTGCAGGGACCCCCTTCGAGGTGACTTGGACCCCAGGCTCTTGGCAGGAAGCAGAGAGAAGCTTCTCACGCCAACGGGAGAAAGCATTGTCTAAAGGCTCCTTCCTCTCCCCAGGTTCTCGGACCCCACGTCCTGCCCTTTTTGCACGGCACAAGTCCACACAGGGTTTTCACTTCCTAAAATGCACCTGCCCCTTTATGTCCTCAAGAAGAGGAGAACCCGGTGACACAAACAGACACAAGGAGGCATACGGGGTGAGGGCCGGGGGGCCAAAAGGTCATAAGGCAGGCAGCGTGGGGGCTCAGGACCCCCACCCCAGTCAGTCGGTGCCGCCCGACCCACCTTCTCCTCGTATATCTTCTTGATGCGGGCCACGGCCTGCGCCAGCTGCTCCTTCTCTCCAGTGAAGACAATCTCAGTGCGGTTCACGCTGGGCGGTGGGATGTTGATGCGTGTGCCCGTCTCCTGCATGATCTCGCCCACCAGCTTGTTGTAGGGCCCTGCGATGAACGGGTGGAACACCTTCTCCACGTCAAGCCTCTCCACTGCACGCTTGTCCTGTGGAGAACACCGTGGCGTGAGCAAGCCACACACGCACGTGCTCTTACACTCACTCACACACACACGTGTTCTCACACACATGCACATTCACATGAACTATTCACTAACATAGAGCTACTCACATCTCACATACGCACTTACACTCATACATCCATACAATACACACTCACATACACATAAACTCACAAGTACACACAGACATACTCACGCACATACACACACCCCCACGCACACACTGAGTACACTCACAAGCACACATAGCCCCAAACAGTGCTGAAGCCCCCACATTTGGATATCCTGGTCACCGACCAACCCAATGGCAGACAGACAGCATTTTCCCCCATCCCTACAACCTTTCTGTTGTGTCAAGATTAAGAAACAAAAATACTGTGAACTGATACCCGCCGTGAGCACACTAGGCCCGGTCTCCCAGTGAGGGGACGTTCCTGGCAGGGAAGCTGCCCCAGCTCCCCACCCTCTTTCTCATGCTCCAGATTCTAAAGTTTGCCAGGGTCACTGCAGCATCATTCTGTGCTGCTAAAGCTCTCCGCAGGAGAGTGGAGCAACAGAGGGAAGGGGGCAGGACACATGTCTGGGTTTCAAACAGACCTCAGAGACCCAAGCTACAGATCAGCTCTAGCACTCTAGTGACAGAATCCACAGCACCGCATCTAGCTCTGGTCAGTTCTGGTCCCAAAAAGCCACCTGCAGCATACACCTGGGTGATCAATGAACTGCCAATGTGGAAGAAAGCAGAGATGCTTTGAGATCCAGTCCCGAGGGAAATCATCAAGACTGCGAGGGGGAGTCAGAAAGGAAGCAGTAGGAGAAAATAAGGAAAAAAAGACTGAAATGACCAAAGATCCCAGGAAGAAGACGACTCAGGGATATGGACCATAAGCAGATAAACCGACAGGGAAAACATCGCAGCCCAAGGAAGCACTGTCTCCAGATCCAGTAACTGTGAATACCACAAAACGAAGGACAACGACCCAACCCTCAAGACAGAGGACACTGTGGGACACACTATTCCTGAGTGTTTTCAAAGAGAAACGATCACTATGGCCTACACAGCAAAAACAAGGGGCAAAATAGGAAAAAAGGGAGTCTGTAAGAGCAAGTCTGAAGAAACAAAAGAATGCAAACACACAAAAGTGAATGATCACCAGAAAAAGGAGAAGCAAGAACTGAGACTATGAAAAGAAAACATGCTCTCGGCCCATCGAGACACACGGAGACAACCTAAGTGCCGCCCGATGTACACGACAGAGGAACATGACAGGACCGTCCACAACGCAGGAAGTCACAGAAGCAAACTGCAGAACTGCTGAACGTGGAAACTGAAATACCACAGGAAGGAGTCCACAGAGGGCCTCCAGGAAGAACAACCAAAGGCTACAAACTCCAAAATTCAACAACTCAATTCAGAATTCTGCAAGCCATCAAGAGAAAGGCCTTCAAATACAAAGGAGATTCAACTAGTACAAACTTGTTCTGCACGACCAGAAAACACAGAAGGGAATGGAATCAGGGGTTCTGAAGAGCCCTGGAGCTCAAGGTGCATCCCCAGGAGAGATCCAACACATCTAAGCTTAACCATAAATGAAAGAAAGATGGACTTCCAAAATAGAGGTACTCGAAACGTTCTTAGAAAGTGAATCAGACTGGAAGAGATTATCTGCTTCTTCAACACCCCAGACAAAAAAAAATGCCAAAGGGATGAAGGACTGCAGCAGCAACAGAGAGAGACCAGGAAACGCACACAAGGTGACAGCAGGGAAGGTGTAAATCAGGTGGAGGTAAAGTGCAGAGATGGGACCAGGCCAGTGTGGACAGAACCTGGCAACCCCTTGGCTTCAGGTCAATCAAGGCAAATGTGAGGGTACATACAGGGAAGAGGAGGGTGTGTCATGTGCCTGGGTCAAATTGAAGGTTAGTAATGAGGGGACAGTGACCCCTGCAGTCCCAAAAGGCTCAGAGTGGGAGAGGATGGGAAGAGGGAGGCGGCTACAATCAGGAATGTGCCAACAGGTAAAAGGACATGTTGTATGGGGGATTTGGTGCTTGACCAAGCATCGTCAAATCCAAGACCAACGGTCCCTACCTTGAGGATGAGGGGGGGAGGAGAATGGAGCTGAAACTCCTGGGGACAACCAGCACCTGGAGGAGCAGGAGGGAAAAGATCCAGGGAGAGGATTTGGGAGGTAAATGGAGAAAGAGGCTAACAAGGGGAGGGTACAGATCAGCGAGGTGAAAGCAGGGTGGGCGAGGGAGAGCTAGGGGCCTATCACAGGGCCCCTGAAGGAACTGGCATCGTTCAGGGAGTGAGGCACAGTGGAGAGTGGCAATCTTCAGGGCACGCTCCACAAAACAGCGGCAGAATCTGCCTAGAGGAGAGAGCCCGGAACGAACGCCTTGGAAGTTCTGATTCTCTATAGAGAGAACAGAGACAGCAGAAAATTACAGGGGTCATGAACTAGATGACGAGGGCCTAGAGTAGACAGAACAGGACTACCTGAAGGAGAGGAGAGGAAGGGGGAGTCTATTTAACGAGAAGGAAAAAAAGATGGGAAGAATTAAATAACCTGTAGACAAAAGCAGGAAAGGAAAAAGAATCAATAAGCAAAACTCTAAAGAGAATGGGCAGGAACAATCAGCAATATGAGGAAGAGAGTAGGAACATGGCCACTTTACAAAAGATTTTCAGCAAAAGTAATTGAAGAAACAAAACTTTACAGAAGAAGAGAAAAAAAAAGAGACAAATGGAGGAAAATATAAACCTCTCATCACCTTAACTGTGAATGGTTTAAACAATTCAACAAAATGAAACAAAAAAAAGTGACAGACTAGGTAAGAAAACAAAACATCACAGTCTGTGGCTTATAAGAAACACATTGACAACAAACCACAAGCAGAAATGAAACTTTGATGCTCCAAATGCCATAGCATCCAAACTCATGAAGAAACATTCACTGAGCTACAAGAAGCCAGACAGTAAATGACAGTGACAGGAGACTTCAATATCCCTCTGCCAGTTTTGGATAAATCTAACAGAAAGATACGCAGAAGGCGAAAAGGATTAACATTTCAGGTTAAATATTTGTGAGATCACAGGCAGGACATGCTGCTAGCAAATCACCTCACTTCACACAAAGTTTCAGGGAAAGAGCTTCTACTACGACCAGCTCCCCACCCTTACCTGCTCAGCCGAGATCAGCAGGACTTCGTGCCGGGCTTTCTCGATGCCCTCCTTGGTGCCAGTGATCTTGATCTGGTTGCTGGGATCCTCTGGGCGAGGAATCTGGATCTTGGTTGCAGTTTTGAGCTCTAAGTCCTGTAGTTTCTCACCATTCTTGCCAATGACAAAGCGATGATGCTCTTTGGGAATGGCCACTGTTGCTGAAGCCTGCAGCCCAAGAAAAGAGGGTGTAAAGGACAACTCAGGATGCTCTCCTTGCCCATACAGGCAGCTCAGCTACAAGACGATTCATTCAACAGGTAAGCGCTCAAGATGAAGGGCAAAAGCCACCACTTCTGAAAACGGGTGTCTCTCGGGTCATCACATCAATACCCGAGAAAGGGGCTACAACTCACAGTAGTGGAAGCAAAGGACAGGGCTGGTGTAACCATCAGTCAGACCTGGCCACTGTGCCCCGGACTGGACCAACGCAAGAACGCTATCTCCTAGAAGTGGGTCTCCGGGCTCCTGCTCCCACAAGACTGGCTAGGAACACTGCGAAGCCACCAGGTATAAAGGACCAAGGACCACAATAAAACTCCAAAAAGGTGAGAAACTCAAATGGGAAAGACACATCCTAGACAGAGATCTTCTACAATTTGGACAGACGTAATACATAGCTACAGAGAAGAGATGATCTGATAGACAAGAGAAAGAAATCTCCTACCAGGAACAAAAGCTCAGCTGTGAAATGGGGGACACCCTTGCACCAACTTCCCTGACCCTTAGAGGAACTGGCACCAAGAGGAGTGCTCCCAGTGACCAGAGGCCACTCCCCAGCAAACAAGCAGGCCAGCCCAGCCCTCAGTGCTACACCCTTCTCCGTCTCTGGACCCCCGGGTGGGTCACTGGGACAGCACTCAGTCCTCTGGAGGCATCCACTCACGGACAACACCCAAAGGGGCTCAGAGTTCTTCAGACTTATCCCCTCTGAAGGTGCAGGGACATCCATGGCTTGTCCGCTGTCAGTATTTTGTGCTTTGAGGACTTGGTCAGTGACTTCCTGGCAAATCCTGTCACTTCTCTCTTCATTAATGATTTGGAGCAATCCTTCACATGGTTGCTGATGGCCTGAATTTCTTCTTTTGAGAACTGGTCGTGTCTGAATGAACTGTTCTTAAAACCATTCCAAGGAACCATGTGAAGATTGCTCCAAATCGGTAACAGGAGAAATGCAAATCAAAACAACTTGGAGCTTTTCACGTCACATGCAGCAAACTGGTGGCAACGACAAACAATGAAAATAGCCCATGCTGAAGGGGCTTCACCCAAAAAGACAAGTCACACTCAACCCTCCATGCTACAGCTGGGAATGGTCAAAGTGTACTGAAAAACAACCAGGAATTATGGGAGCCGAATCAGGAAACTGCTCCAAGCCTGTGACCCAACCGTCCTGGGGCTGGGCATCTGTCACCGACAGAGAGGACATTCCCAAAATACAGATGTTGGTCCATTATGGATCCTAGGGATACGAGACACATGCTCCTCTTGCTTCCGACAGGAAAGCATGGGGCTACAGGTAGGAAACGTTACATACTCTGCAAAGGAATTAAACCTGACATAAGCCACCGACTGGAATTTATTAACGCGAAGACTTCAGGACATCATCAAGCAAAAGAGAGAGAGACCAACACCAAAGAGCTAAAAGGAGCCCTCCCACCCACCCCCTCACTGCTGACTCCCTCTGGTTGGTAAAGTCAGCATTCCATGACTGAAACAGAAGACTCGATACCACCACACTAATCTTGCTGCGGGCGCTGGTACTCCAACGCCATTTTGCCTTTTGCTGCTTTCTATCCCATGCATACACAGAACAAGCAGTACAGGCGAGAATTCCGACTGACCTGTGTTTGCAGCCTCGCAACGATGTCCTTCCGGGCCTTCATGACCGCTTCCAGCTTTCCAGAGACCATGATGGAGAGGCCTTGGTCTTTGGCAAGGGATAACTCCAGGTGAGCACCGGTCCTCTGCATGATCTCGAGGCAGATCTTGGCTTGCTCCCCTTCCCCAAACTGGTTCATGTCCTTGTACTTCCTCTCCTCCAGGGGCACGTGGAACACCTGCCCAAACCGTGGCACAAGGGAAGGTCAGAAGACCACCAGACAACAGCTCACTGTCCCAAGCTGAACCCGAGTGGCCCCCATTGGAGGAAAGCTGCTGGAGCGCCTGTTCTGGACTAGACTAGACTAAGAAGGTAAATCCAGCGTCAATTAGGTTCAGTTTGGGTGGGAAGGAAGGCATATTTCCACCAAATCTAAGAAAAAAGCATTTACTAACGCCATCCCAGCATTAAGGGAGCTCCCTATCATTGCAGATCACTTGTCGGGTTCAAAGAGGATGGGCCAGAAGACAGGGAAGGAAGGTCCCTACTCCCCGATCGCTATCTAGGGAACTTTCTGTGCCACATAATCTAACTCTTCAGCGCCTTCCCTAAGCTGGCAAATACACCCCTTCCTTTGGAGCTCCCATCACGTCTTCTACAGCACAAAGGCACGCCCCACTTCCAGGTACATTCCCTCGGGTCAAAGCCATTTCTCCCGGACCCAGTCTGAGACACTTCTTGCACTGCCCACCTGAGTAATGATGGAGGCTTTAATGGGTCGGATCTTGTTGCCCCAGGCCCCAGCAGGCTCCTGAGCTGCCTCCAAACAAGCAGACTTCTCAGGAAGCGGAGGGAAGGCATCTTTGTAAGTTGGAGGGTCGCTTTCGTCTTCCGAATTTAAAGCAGCAACTGTAGAAAGACAAAGATTTATAGGATCGTTCTAAATACAGAGTGAAAAAACCACACAAGAGAACTTAAATCCTAGAATGAAAGGGCAGAGAATGAGTGACAACTACTAGTAAACCCCTCAGTTCCCATTCATTCACATTTTGGCTTTGGGGTGAAAAAGAAATCATTGAAGAGATGTCCGGGTTTTTTCCCTCCCTTTATATCAAGACACCTCCAAACACTAAGTCCAACTTATAAGAAATGCCGGCTAAAATCATGCTGTTTGACCTGAGACCCAAGTTCATTTCTCTGCCCTTAAATATAGCCCATCACCTATGGGATGCTTCAGGGTGCACCGATACTCCGGTACAGATCCTCCCTTCTGTACAATTAGGTCAAGGTCAGGGACCAGAGCCGGCATGACACTTATATGTGGGCAAGCTGGCTTTGCCTGCTTCAAGTACAGAGACTGCACCTCAATCCTGTATGTGGTCATCTTGAAAACGAGTCTCATTTGTCAAATAGTGAAGATATGACCAAGACCACACATATCTGGCACAAATACTGTAAAACCAACTCCAGACATGTTTTAAGAACTGGGGTTCAGTAATCATGAGCTTAGCATTTAAAGGGTCACACAGACATCTCAATGCAGGGCAGATTCTACATGGCCAAATCACCAACGTGATATACAGTGACTCTCAGAATAGGTGTGCCCAAGGCACTACCCTTACCCCTATCCCAATAGAACATGCAACAGGGCTTTATAGCACTCAAGGCCAGAAAACTGTACATGCAATAGATGTCAGAGGTCTCAGGGTGAGGGCACCCTACCTTTAATCTGCTGCTGGGTCAGCCCACTGCGGTGCTCTGCAAAGCTCTCCTGGGTCAAAACTGCAACAGAGCTCATTGTCGATATCCCACCTACACACAATCCGGGTATGCCACTAAAGGAGCAGGGGAGAAGCAAGAAAGGAGTAGTCAATTATCTGGATAGAGCAGACTCTCAACTTCTCAGATTAAGTAGCAACACTGAGATCCATAGTCTCAAAACCTGAGACAACAGCTTGCCCCTGCGCCTCTATTTGCTGTCGGCATCATCCCAGGGTTGCCAAAATGACCCACACTCTGGCCTCTGAGCTTCCAGAAGTAACAGAAATGGGGAGGACCAAAGATGAATGGTCCACGCCTAGATGATCGTTCAGCAAAAGCTCCACTGAACTTAACAGGCCAATGGATCTGCGATGTCATCGACAAGGCCAAGACTGTCATCAGGGCCTATCGTGAGCCAGGCAAGCCTCCTCGTCCTGAGGCTTCTTGTGTACCGCTAACATTCCGAGCCCCAGGCAGGGAAACAAAAGGGGAGTGTGCCATGGCGTCCTGGAATGAGGGGGACCCATCATAAAAACTCAGCGGAACCCAAGAGGTTAACAACCTACATGCCAGCCACTGAGCATCTTCTCTGTTCTTTTAAGATGAACCACAGGGTTTCTTGCAGAAAACAGTGCACCTGGTAAAGCATGTCCCATCTGATGGGTCAATCACATGCCTCTCCTAGCAGGCTTCCCTTCTTCCCCTCTTCCACAAGAAGCCCCGGGCCTTGCCCTCCTCCAACCACAAGAACCTCTTTTTGAGGTCCAAAGAACTTGGGGCCTCCATGTTTCCCTGGAACTGTGGGAAAAAAAAGTCCAACAGCTTTTAACCTGGCCTGCCTAATAACCCAAGTGAAGATACCAGCTCCAACACAGAGCCCTGCCTGGAGAGCTACTGGGGCCATTTGTTCTCAGGTTTTCACTCTGAAACCCTAACGAGGCTCTTTCCCTCATCTACCCTTGTCTGTACAGTGGTTTGTAAGCTCCCTGAAGGCAGATGCTTGTCTGCCTGCCTTGTCCCAGCCCACAGCAAACCCTCAAGGAGAGCTCACCTCACCACGCCAGTTCAACTCTAGGTCACCCTGTGATTCCCGGTTCCTTTACGCCTCCCTCGTGCTGAGTCACCAAGAGGGAGCATAACGAACACAGGACGTGGAATCAGCAGGTGTGGGATCAAATTCCAACTCTCACTTAGTAGCTGGGTGACTCTAGTCAGGTCACAACTTCTGAATATGTTTATGTTTCTCATCTGCAAAATGGGGACAATACTTGTCAACTCAAGAGCACCACAGTGCATCAAGCACTGGGCCTATCCTGAGTTCAAACACTTAGTTGCTGTGTGACTCTGGGCGAGTCACTTCACCCTTATCTGCCTCAACTAGAAAGTGGGGATGATAATAATGGCACCTACCTCTCAGGGTTGTTGTGAGGATCAAATGAGATAATAATTGTAAAGCTCTTAGCACAGTGCCTGGCACATAGTAGGCACTAGATAAATGTTAACTACGATCATTATTAATATAGCTTAATAGGGCGACAGGAGTAAAATGCTTAATAAGCTTGAAGGGGCTTTAGGAATGCAGGAATTACTATTCACACAGTACAGTAAAGAAATTTTTTTTAACCATTTAGCAAAAAGCTACTCTTGTAGAGAGAATGTGCTAAGGGCCAACACCATTGGATGGCATTAGAAACTGGTCCAATTGCCAGACCCATGGAGTATTCTTCGGTCCTCAATGATTCCACGCCAGCATAGACATCGGTCTCCGCAGCAGTGACACAGGGCTCCCCTGCTGTTCAGATGCGCTTCCCAAGGATCTGAATAAGTGCACCCACCATACCCTTTCCAAATCTGCAGATGTAATAATGAAAGCACTGGATGAAAGACTCAGGATCCTAAGAGATCCTGATAAGTGAGGACATGGTGACGGCAAAGGAGGTCATATTTCAGATGCCCACAATGTGGAAGTCATGGCCAGTGTCTGCCTGAAGAGGACTCGGGAAGCTAACAGGCCTCCAAGCACAGCGAGTCAGCCATGTGATACCACGGCCTGGGGCACAGCTGCCAGGCACAAGGAGGTGGCAGTCAGACCACATCTGGAGAGGCCTGTGTTCAGTTCTGGGCCCTAGCGTTTAAGAAGGACAAAGATATCTAGGCCAGGAGGAGGAAGGAACCCAAGTTCATGTCATCAGCTATAGGAACTGGGCATGTTTCTTCTGGAAAAGAAAGCCTAGGGGAAGGAGAAGCATGTGAAATAATGCCTGTGCTCAAGTACCTGAAAGAAAGCATCGTGTACTCTGCTTGGCACCAGAGGGTGCAGGACGAGGAGCAGTGGAGGATGTGGCAAAGAAGCCAACGAGGCACGCCAGTCCACTCCAGGCACAGAGGTGACAGAATGGAGGGACACAAGGAGATGTGCAATGTCAGACGCAGCCAGTGGACAGGAAGGGGGTACAACTGTGAGCTGGCCACCCCCCCCCCTTCGATCTCTCTGCAGCCCTGGACTCTCTTCTCTAAAGGTGTTCAGGACACCCCTCGAGCTCTCTCCTGGTTCTCCTCCACCCTCTGACCACTCCAGATCACACCCTCTAACCTCGGGTGCCCCTGCGGTTCTGTCCCGCACCCTCTTCTCTCCCAAGTCTGTACTACTTCGCTTGGTGATCTCATCAGCTCCCCGGATTCAAGTATCATCTTTATGCTGATAACTCTCCTGCCCCAGTCTTTCTGTTGACCTCCAAACCTGCATCTCCAACTGCCTACTGGACATAGCCTGGATGTCCCACAGACACCTTAAACTCAACACGTCCAAAACAGAGTTCATTCTCTTTCCCTCTGAACAACACCCCCCCCCCCCCCCCCGGTACGATAGAGGGAACAGGCTCCCAACCTAGGAGTCATCCTGGACTCCTCACTATCCCCCACCCCCAACATTCCAGTTGTTGCCAAGGCCCGTGGACTTCACCTGGGCAGCATCTCCCCAACACTGCCACCCCCTAAGTGCATCCCCTCATCACCTCCTACCTGGATGACTGCAATAGCTGCTGGGGGGAGGGGTGGGTCTGCCTGGAGTCTCCTCTCACTCCAGTCCATCCTCCACTCAGCCCCCAAAGTCTGATCACGTCACCACCTACTCAGTGAACTCCAGGGGCTCCATATTCCCTCCAGGAACAAATACAAAGCCCTTTATAACCTGGCCCCTCTCCTACCACCCTCCTCCCCGCCACGTGGGCACACTTGCCGCCATCTCTCAGTCTAGGCATTGTCTCTGTCTGTCCTCCACACTCAGAACACTCTCCCTGCTCCACTCCCACTACTGACCTCCCTGGCTTCCTTTAAGTCCTAGTTGGCTAAAACTCCGCCTTCTACAAGAAGTCTCCCCCACCCCTCTAAAGCCTAGTGCCTTCTTTCTGTTAATTATTTCCTACTCAACTTATCTATACCTTACTTTGTCTATATTTGCATGTTGTCACCCCATTAGATTGTGAGCTCTGAGGGCAGGAACTGTCTTTTGTCTCTTTTTGCAATCCCAGTGCCTAGCACTTACCGGATAAGTGCTTAATAAATGTTTACTGATTAACTGCTGTGATAGAAAAAATTAATTCAATAACATTTTTAAATTCACAGGAAAAAATACAGAAAGGGACACAAAATATGATACTTGTTAGGGCCCCGTTAAACTTAACACAGACTTTAACAAAAGTTAATAGCTTCTTCTACGGTCCTTTCCTTGTTCCTTAGATATTGAAACCTTTTTGTCTGATAATCATCAGTCTGTCAATACTTTTAACACTCAACAGTGAGAGGAGTCCAGAGGAGCAGGGTGGACAGTGGTCTGCAGCAGCCACTTTGCCCTCTCTTAGCTCCTAGCTCCACAGCTTCCGAGAATAGGGAGCTGACAGCCCTGCTGCGCTCCTTCCTGGTCAGGTCTTATCGGGGGATACACCTTTAGCTTTGGGGGGGGGGGGGCGCCACAGCTTAGGGACACTGATCAGAGTATCTAGAGAAGAGCAAGACTGATAGTGAAGGGCCCAGAGGCCATGTGACAGGAGGAGCATCTGAAAGAACCCGGAGAAAAGAAGGGGGATGGGAGCAGAAGAGCCTGGGGCTGGTATCGCTATCAGGAGAAGAAAGGCCCCTGGGCCTAGGGTTAGACGTCCCAGAGAGCAATGCTTGCTGGCCTTGTCTAGGGGGGTTCCTCATGGACAGCCCCCACGGCCTCTCCAGACCCTCTCTGGAAGATTCCAAGCACCAGCAGACCCGCCTCCCTTCTCCACCACATCCAAGAATCCCTGGCTCCACCTGCTCCTCAGAACTACCCCAAAAGTGCCCTCTGGGCCTTTCCCCCTCTAGTCCACGTACACCTCGAGCTGTCTGTGCAAGAAGACAAAGGCCTCTCAACAAGTGGCCTGAACGGATCCTTGGATGCCATGGGGCACAGGCCAGCCAAGTAGCCAAGGATGCCAGCCCACAATCAGCCCAACCCTCTCTTCCAAAGGCCAAAGATGAAATTAGGTGTAGTTATAATCTTGTGTCTCTCAGCAGAGCCAGAAAGGGACCCACTGTCCCAACTCCCATGAAAATTCAGTGCTCTCATTTTTAAAGGTTCTTCCAAGTTTCTAAGGACAGGGGCAGCTAGGGGGCGCAATGGATAGAGCACTAGCCTTGGAGTCAGGAGGACCTGAATTCCAATCCGACCTTAGACACATAACACTTACTAGCTGTGTGGCCCTAGACTGCCTCACAAAAAACAAAAACACCAAAAAAACCCCAAACTCCCCCCTCCAAAAGAAACCCCAAAACAAGTCACTAAGGACAAAAATCTGTATTACCAACATGGCTAAGTCCCAAATTCAGCAGGCCCACAACATACCTAATCCACATCTAAGAAGGAAAATAAAAATTGATCCAAAAGTCAGATGACCCCCTCCCCAATGCAGGACTGACTGAGAATTAATGCCATCTTCAATGGCAAACGAACACAGAAAATGACAACAAACAGTTGGAGTTCTGGTGGGGGATGAAGTTTCCAATAATGTCCTCAATTGACATCATAAACTTTTCAGGATGAACAATAATGTTGTAAAGGAAGGGCAGGACTGAGAAAGTAAAGGGTCTTTCAAGAATACATGTCCACTCACCAGCTAAATGGTCAGTAGCCAGAAAGTCCGTCCTGTTGCCGCCTGTCCGTCAGCCTGCCAGCTTGGGGGAAAGGGAGAGAAAAAGAAGTTACCAGCAAGGCTAAAACCTCTGGCTAAAATCCACCAAGGCCCATGCCCTCCCACAGTACACACTGTCAGTGCAACTTCTGACACCCACTTCCCAGGGCATTTCCCTGTTCCCTGACCAAGTCCAAACCAAGGCACAAGGGGCAGCCAACCTCCCCTACCCCAAGTCCCTGCAGCCAGTGTAGCCCAAAGCATCCCACGATCCATCACCGAGGGAAATCTCAAGTGGAACATGCCTCTCCACCCCATCCCTCCCCAACAAAGAGGTCATTCGAGGGGTCCAAGAAGGAACATCCCAAGAAAGCACAGCAGGCACTGCAGGAAAACATACTACGAAGTCTGAGAAATACCACCTGAGGGAGACCAGAAGGAGAAGAAAGACCAGGTCCAGGGCCTCAGCAATTCCAAAAGACTTAGGATGTCCTGCATCCACCATGGACCACGTCATTTCAGGAGTTGCTGTCACCCAAAGTGAGCACTGCCAACCTGCTGCTTCTGTGACCTCAGTCAGGCTAGTTCTTAGGAGTGAGAGAAGACCTCAAACTCCTTCCCAACAGTGCCTGGGCAGGCTGGACTGGCCAGCCCCAGAGAGCCCGGGCACCTGTGCTGAGAACTCAGGACTGGAATGCCTTCTTGGAAGCTCTAAATGCCCTGCCCTCCTGGGGCTGCCTCGGCATGAAACGACCGCCATCTACCCTGCTCTGGGCAGACACAGCCCTCTGTGTTAACAGCACAAGAAGGGTCTGAAGCAGCACAGCTCTGCCCCCTCCACTTGGCCTCTTCAAGACCCCAAAGTTTAGTAAGAATGCTGACAAGATTAGTATCTCCTAAAGACACAGCACTCCACGGTTAACAAAGTGTCATCCTCACAACAACCCATAAGAGTAAAAGCATCTTCTGCTACTTTATCAGGGCTCCCTATGCCACCAACTCAGAGCGCCAGCAGCCCACAACTTGGGGCAACTCCCTCATTGCAGCTGAGGGTACCACCTGGCCCTCTAATGCCACCCACACCAGCCCATGTCAGCGGCCTCCTCTTCCACACGTCACCTCTCATGTTGACTTTGGCAACAGCCTCTTAACTGGTCCCTCTGTCTGCAGGCTCTCCCTTGTCTAAAGCACAGGGCTGACACTGTCACTGCCCTGCTCAATGCATTCCAGTGGGTTCCTTTTGACCCTGGAATAAAAGTGTCCCAAAAGTCTTAGTGCAGGTTTAAATAGCTTTCATGGATTAAAACTGCATTAAGATTTTGGAACACCCTGTCTAAATAAACTCCTCTGTTTCACTTTTAAAGTCCTTCCCAATCTGCCTATGGAGCACTGCTCTCCTCTAAGAATCCTACATTCTACCCCAACTGGCCTGATGGCTATTCCTCATCCATCACGTTCCATCTCCTGTCTGCACACCTTTGCACAGACTGGGCCCCAGGGATGGCAGACACTTGTTCCTCCCTGCACTTCAAAAACAAATTATCTCCCAGGAAAATGTAAGCTCCTGGAGGGCAGAGACTAGTTTCTGTCTGTCCCAGAACAGTGCCTGGAACATGCCAGATGCTAAGTGCTGGCTGAACTGAGCTGACCTGCCCAGGGTGGCACTAACAGTTTCAGAACCTGGTTTTGTTTCAAGTCCTAGATTCTATCAACTACACCATGCTCTACTTGTAATAAAAGAACTAACATTACATAGTAGTTGAAGATCTGCAAAGTCCTTTGAAAACTTGAAATCACATTTTATTAGATATTTCACATTAAAGAGTAATACATAATAACTAAAGTTACGTATTAAATAATAGAAATATTTCACTAAGTTTTAATGAATTGAGAAGGGGGCACAGTAGCTTTGTGACCCTGGGCATGTCACAACCTCTCAGCCTTGGTTTCTCTCTGTAAAATGATGATAATAATGTCGCCTACATGAAAAAGCAAATGAGCTAACATCTGTAAAATGTTTTGCAAACTGCAAACACTACACAAATGCCAGCTATTATTACTATGTTTTCTGAGCCCTGCCATCCCAATCAAGAGCATCCTTCTGATCAATCTGGCTCTGCTCTATACACACTCCCTTCTTCTAACAACAAAGCCCAAGTCTCACCAGGTCACTCCCCTTCTCACCTCTAGAATCAAATATAAAATCTAATTTGGCATTCACATAAGCTTCCTGGCTTCATCTTTCTGTTCTCCTCCCCCTTTCCCCCTAACCCCAAACTATGGGATCCTGTAGCACTAGCCGCCTTGACCCTCCACTCCAATTCCTGGTTCTAGGCATTTTTACTGGCTGCTCCTCATGCCTGAAACTCCTCCCCTCCACATCTCCACTTTCTGGCTTCCCTCAAGTCTCCACTAAAAATCCAGCTTCTATGGAAGCCTTTCTTGATCACCCTTAAAACTAGTACCTTCTCTCTGGAGATTCTGAAATTTATCCTGTCTATACAGGGTTGTTTGCATATTCAGAGCAGAAAATGTCTTCTGCCTCTCTTTGCGTCTCTAGTGATAAAGCATGGTGTCAAGCACACAGCAGGCAATTAATAAATGCTTGTTGATTTGCCTATGAGATACTACAGGTACTAACTCCCACTAGGCAACTAGGGCTTGGAAAAGGGATCACACAGTTGAGACTTCAGAGATGACACCTGAACCCAGGTGTCTCCTGACTCAAGACCAGAATTCTTTCCATTATACCATGCTGTATATTCAAACTGTCTGCAAAGTAAGAATAAATAGGCCCTGAATTAGGGCATAAGGAACTTTCTAATGACAAAAATAGAGGAGCAATTACTTTAGCCACTCAGAGGGCTTTTCACTCCCTGGTTCTAGTCAACTGGCTAAGGCTGCTATTCTGTGAATAGTAAAAATTCTCCAGTAGAAAAGGCTATAGATATGACTTCAGTTGATTTATTACAGATGTAGAATGTGAATTTGGAGTTTCAGGATCCTAGATGCCATAACAGCCATCAGGAAACCTGCCCCAAGACCAGGACCAAGTCAGAAGAAGGTCAGAATGTGGCTCAGGGCATCCCTCCCTACAGTGTGAGGGCAGTTGAGGAAGGAGGCAGCTAGGCTTCCCTGTCCCAGGGGCATTTGAAGGCTTGCTGCTTTTTATTTTAAATGGTGGGGGAGACCCTAAGAAGCAAAGTGTGACTCCCAAGTCCTTAACTGACTCCATTTCTAAGGTCTGCAGCCCTAAAATCCACAATCTCGGCACAACATTGAAAAAGTACAGGAAGCAGCCATTCTCACGTGTGTCCCTAAGGTGTATGCAGCTGGCCTATCAAGGTGATCGCCCCCAAGGTCAGACAGAAAATAACTCTCTTCATTGGGGGGAAGGGGGGTAGAAAGCAAACAAAACGACAAAATGCAGGTCACCGAACCCCTGCTTCTCCTCTGGAACACAACACACCACACAAACGTGACATCCTAGTTCTAAGGGGGGATGGGAGGAAGAGAAGGATATTAAAAGGAAGATACTGAAAGCCCCCACACTGTGACCAACATTGTAGAGCGCATGTTTCTACGGGGAGAAATCCCTGGGCAGTAGTTAACATTTATTAGACGCCTATTATGTGTCAAGGAATGTGCTTAGAACACGGAACCAACTGGATGGGACGGAGCATTCTAGGACCCAGAGGTATCCAGCAGTGGAAGCACCGGGTTTTCCATAGCTTTGCTTCCCAGTTTGCCCCCATTTCTTCCCTCCTCTGCTGCCTCTGCCCGGCCCTCTGTCAACGCGCTTCCCGGGCAGCCCCAGCTGGGGGCTCCTTCTGCCGGGCCCTCAGCAGCCCCTCCTTAGTTCTGCCCTCCCGCTGATGGAGGGCCCGTTCAGCCGGGACCCCCGGAGGCGCCTGCTGCACCCCGCGGGGGAGGGGCCCTGCACCCCGGGTCTGCAGCGGGGGGGGGGGGGGGGTCGCAGGATGTGGCAGTCTCGCCGGCGGCCGGTCCAGACCAGGGGCAGACCCAGTCAAGGGGGGCCGGTCCCGCGGCCCGGAGGCGTGGGCAATGGCGGGCCCGCCAGGCGCGCCCCCGGGCCCGGGGGGCTCCAGCGTCCCGGCCGCCGCCTCCCCTCCCCCCGGAGGAGAGGAGCAGGAGCCGGGGGGCGGAGCGGGGGCAGCCCCCTGGGGCCGGTGCCCCCCCCCGCCCTGCCCCCACCCCACCCCCGGCCGCGCTCGCTCCCACGCGTGCCCGCGGGGCCTCTCCGAGGTGCCACCTCAGCACAGGCTCCACCAGCGGCCGGCCCCGCTCGGGGGGCGGGGAGAGCCCTTAAAGGGCCAGCGACCCCGGCTGCCCACGGCCGCCCCGCGGGCCTGGTCCTGACCCTCGGGGTGAGGCCCCCCGTAGGGCCCTTGCTCGGGGCCAGTGGGCAGGGGCGGGCCCCGCTGGAACTTCTCTGCGGGCGGACCCCGACGGCGCTGTCCGCGTCCCCGCCCCCCCCCCACCACCGCGGTGGCCCCGCCCCCAGGCCCCCCGGCCCCCCGCCCCCCCGTACTGGTTCAGGCCCGACCTGGGGAGGGGGAGCGATGACGCGGCAGCAGCGCTGGCCCCCCCACCCCGCCAGGCCGGCCCCCGGCCCCAGCGCCGCTCATGCGCACTGGTGACACGTAGTGCCCCCACCCCCCCCCCCCCGCCCCCACGTCGGCAGCGCAGCGCGGCCCGGGGGGCGAGGCGAGCCCCAAACTTTGTGCGGCCGCCCGAGGCCCGGGGCCCGAGGGGAGCCGTGGGCCCGCAGCGCCCCGACCGCCGGCTGCGCCGAGGCCCGCACTTACTTTGACCGCAGCTCCGCGCGCTCTGCCGCCGCCGCCGCCTCCGGGGAAGAGCCTGGACGCGCTCGGGAAAGCGGCGGCTCCGCTTCCTCATCGGTATATACGGGCGGCGGCGCCAATGGCGGGCGGACACGTCAGAGGCCCGGCCTCCCGGCTCCGGCCCCGGCCTCCCGCGGCCTCCGCGGCCCAGCCCAGCCTAGCCCGGCCCAGCGCGGCCCGGCCCGGCCTCTCGCGAGCGCGCGCCCGCGCGCGCGCCGTCCCACAGCGCCCCCCGCAGGCGCGCGCCCCGGCCCGGCCCACCGGCCAATCACCGGCCGCCCCGGAGCCTCGCTCCGGCCGCCTCCGCCGCCCGGCAACTTCACCCGAGTAGGCAGCCAGGCAGCCGGCCACGTGGCGGCGACCCCCGGAGCCCCGCGCGCCCCCTGGCGGCCGGGCGGCCGGACGGAGGCACCGTCCAATCACGGGCAGCCCGGTACAAACCCGAAACGAGGCCCAGCCCAGGCCGTAGACGCAAGGACAGGGACAGGCGCAGGCGCGCTCCGAGCACAGAGCCCGGCCGGAGCCCCACAGCGCCCCCCACTGGGCACCCTCTAAATAGGCCTCGGTTTCCTTATCTGTGATGAAGCAAGCGCCTTCCTTGCAGGGTGGTTGTGAGGATCAGTTGAAATATTGGTGAAACGCTTAGCACGGTGCATACAGCAGGTGCTTCATAAATGCTCCTTCCCACCTGGTTCTTAATAATACACAGACTAATACAGCGCTTTCACAATAAATTCCATTTTAATTAAGCGCCCCCTCCGTGGTGCTATATTATTCATGGCTGGTTACCCGGACCCCCGCAGGGGGCACAGGGACCACACCAGCTAACTCCCATGGAAACGAACGGGATTCGCATTCCAACAAGAAAAGGGGATGAATGATTTGGGCCACCAAAAACCAGGCACGGGCAGCCCGAAGGGGCTTTAAGACCCTCCCCAGGGCCATCCCCTCGTTTTACAGACGAGGAGGCCAAGGCCCAAAGAGGGATGCCCTACATCTGGCAGCAAGGCCGCTGCGGCTGGGGAGCGCTGCCAACCCCGCTCCTCCCATTCTGCCAAACACCTGCGCACTGCTCACCGTGCGGCACACGGGTGCGGGAGCAAGCCCCGCAAACTGCTGTCCTGCCCCCTGCGCCAGCTCAGCCCTCAAACAAGCCAAACACGTTCCCTTCACGGGGGGGGGGCAAGTGGACACCCCTTCTCTACCAGGCCAGGCCAGGCACAGCGCGTCACCCACTTCAGAGGCCCCTCCTCCTTCACCACATCAGCCTGCGCTTGCTTAGGGCCCAGGGACGCAAGATAACCCCCCCACCCCCACCCAACAATCAAGGGCCAGGGCTGCAGGCTTCAAGAGATGACCAAGGAGGGGCAGCTAGGTGGCACAGTGACTAGAACTCCAGCCCTGGCCTCAGGAGGACATGAGTTCAAATCCAATCTCAGACAAGTGACAGTTACTAGCTGTGTGACCCTGGGCAAGTCACTTAACCCCACTGCCTAACCCCCCCAAAAAAAACAACAAACAAAAAAAAAAAGAGATGACCAAGGAAAAAGAAGGGCTGGGCACGTGGAAAGCCGGGGTGCAGGTCCCAGCCACACCCCCTTCTGGCAGATTTCCACCCCTCCCCCTACCCAGCGGAGAGGACAGGATGGGGCTGCAACCTGCATCCCCAAGGGAACTAGCAAACTGATGCATTCTATCAATTGATGCCAGGCCAATTGGAACGGAGCAGCAGTATAGTAGCAGGCAAGACACCTCCCTGGTCCCTGGAGGATACATTGTTTTCAAAAGTGCCAGACAGTTTCCGCCATCGGGTGGTTTTCTCCCTATGTTCTCTCCGCACCAGCTGTCCCTCTCCCTGCCTCCCCGCCCAAGCACACACCCAGCTGACAGCCTTCCAAGGCCCTTCACACCTCTCACCTGCACTTACACCACAGCCTACTGTCTCCCCTGCTACTTCTTACCCTGGAAGCTCCCTGAGCTTTAACCCCCTCCTCCCACTGGTGAGTTCCTCCAGAACCTTTTCTTAATACGGTAGACAGTTTCTAAAACCAATATCTAAAATTATTCCCTCCCCCCCAAAAAAGGCCTTTCCAATAAAATCATGGGGTAGGCAGGACCCTCCCCATCATCCTCACTGCTGTCTGATATAGTATTGTTCTAGAAATGTTAGGTAGAGGAATAAGACAAGAAAAAAACATTGAGGGAATAAACACACGCAAAAGAGTAACAGAATTATTCCTTCTTGTAAATGATACAACGTTTTTCTT
>NW_020954588.1:49622753-49623916 GCF_900497805.2 Vombatus ursinus
TATCAAAATCCCCTTACCAAGACAAACACAGAAATTATACGAATATAACCACAAGACACTCAAATAAAGGAGGGCTTAAATAATTGTAGAGACAATTTCTCCGAGGTTGAGGCTTACTGGAAGAATAACAATGACAATACCATATACTTAATTTGGAGATTCAATGCCACACCAAATTATGCCAGGAAAGAATAAAATTTGGTCAACGGAAATAATGAAGGGGGGATTCGAAGTGGGCCCCTAGGAGTAGCAGATCTCCAGCCACATGGGGGTCCCCCAGAGTCTTCCATCAGTGCCTGAAACTGGATGAAGACTCTGGAGATGCCCTGTGCCACAAAGCAAAAATAAGAGCAAACAACATGATCAAAGGCCCAGATGAGGTGCAGAAGACATTGGTGCACTGTGTTCTGGCCACCCCAAGCCTCCACTATTGGACAAAATCTGCTGGGAAAGCTGGACAGCGGCCAGACAAAATGGTGTTTAGAATCCCGTCTCACACTCATGGGTGTTCCCAGAGCGTCCTGTTTTAAGCCATACCACAATAAGCACCAAACGGGCAGAGGCAGATGTAAAATGTCAGACCACAGGGGCAGCTAGGTGGTGAAGTAGATTAAGCACTGGCCCTGGACTCAGGAGGACCTGAGTTCAAATCCAGCCTCAGACACATGTGTGACCCTGGGCAAATCACTTAACCCCACTGCCTAGCCGAAAGAAAAAAAAATGTCAGACCATAAGTAAAGAAGGGAAGGAGTTAACCTTTCACAACTATGGGTGAGGGGAGGAATTACTAACAAACCAAGGGAGAGAGATACTCAACAGGATAAAAGGGAATCATTTAGGTTATATAAAATTGAAAGTTTTTCACACGAACAAAAGCAATAAAGTTAGAAGGAAAATAGCTGTGGAAAAAGTCATTGCAGGAGCAGCTAGGTGGCGCAGTGGATAGAGTACCGGGCCCTGAAGTCGGGAGGACCTGAGTTCAAATCCAGCCTCAGACCAAACACTTGACACTTACTAGTATGTGACCCTGGGCAAGTCACTTAACCCCAATTGCCTTAAAAAAAAAAAAGGGAAAAAAAAGTCATTGCAGCAAATTTCTGATAAAGGTCCAATAACAATGATGCAAAGCCATTCCCCTAAAGGTAAATGGTCAAAGGAAGAGG
>NW_020954588.1:49623926-49722988 GCF_900497805.2 Vombatus ursinus
GAGCACCAAAAAGGACAATAAAAACGTCAGCAGGACTGTGGGAGGAGAAGGAACTGCAAATTAATAATAGTAAAAATGCCTTACTAACAGCTCATTTTATACTGATGCATTTTTTTTTTCCTTTTTTTGGTGAGGCAATGGGGATTAAGTGACTTGCCCAGGGTCATACAGCTAGTGTAGTGTCAAGTGTCTGAGGCCGTATTTAAACTCAGGTCCTCCTGACTCTATCCACCGTACCACCTAGCTGCCCCTGCTCATCTTATCTTCAAAACAACCTTGCTTCCGGAAGGAGGTGCTATTATCACCCCCATTTTACAGATGAAGAAATGAAGGCAGGCAGATTGGGTAACCTGGTCAGGGGTCGCTGATGTCAGTTCCACAAGGCAGGGTTTGATCTCAGGTCTTCTCTTCTTGATTCCAGCTCCAGCACTCTATCTACCAGCTGCCTCCTATTAATTAGGCCAACCATCCTTGTAAGCAACATGAAACCATACCCCTACTTCAAAACTCCAGTAACACTGCTAAGAGGCCTACACCCTAACGAGGTCAAAGACAGAAGGGAAGAGACTCATGTCCCACCTTTAGTGGGAGCAAAGCATGGAGGGCAATGTGGGCTTCCCATCAACTGGGGAAGGCTGACCAAGTGTATTCATCCACAATTAATCTTCCCCAAACCAACCAAAGTGATTTTCCTCAAGGGCAGACCTAACCACGTCTCACTCCACTCCATAAACTCCTGCGGCTCCTGACTGCTTCAGCCCCACAAGGAAATAGAAACAAGCTCCTGCTTGGCCTCGACGTGCTGCCCCAGCCGTCTCTTCCCAGCCTTCTCGGGCACTGTCCCCTCACACACTCTCCTATGCAGCCCTCCTCACTGCCCCTCACTCCAGGCTCCAATCTTCCATCACTCTGCCTACACGGACTGCCTCCCTGCCCTACCTTTAAAAGGCAGCTCGGGGGCTGGGCAGAGAAGGTATAAGATGGCCTTCCACTGACCATGGGTCCCCATCACAACAGGGGCTCCTTGAGGCAGGGGCTATTTTGGCTTTTCTTTGTGTTCCCAGAAATTAGCTCAGTGTCTGGTACATGATAAGCATTTAATAAATGCTCGGTAATTAATGAATGTAATGCATTAGGGAAAACAGGTTCAGAAAAGAAAGTGACTTGAATGCCTATTGCCTTAGACCCAGAGCACCACTCCCAGATTTCTAACCCAAGGAAGCCAAGGAAAAGATAAGAACTGGAAACAAAGTCAATGCCCATTGACTGAGCAATGACTAAACCAATGGTGATCCATGAATGTAACAGAATATGACTATGCTAGAAAAACACAAAAACAGAGAAGCCTATATAGATCTCCATGAACTGATGCAGAGGGAAGTCAGCAAAGCCAAGAAAACAAGTTACACAAGGACAAAGTAACATCAATGGACAAACCACCACCAGTGTGAATGTTGCAAAATCACAAAGAACAAGCATGACTTGAAAGAAGAGAAATAACACGCCACCCCCACCCCTTCCCCACCCTAACCCTCAGCAGAGCCCGCAGGTCATATCTGTAAGATGTACTGACTGATTATGCTCCTCTTTGTCTTCTCTATCTTCAAAAAATAATCTGTGGTTACGCAGGATGGCTCGGTGGGAGGAACACTATCGAAAATTATGGTGATGTAACAACAAAACACACCGATAAAAACTTATTTTTTTAAAAAGAGAAACAATTTATACAATAACCACAATAATATACAGAAAAACATCTTTTGAAAGACTCAACAACACTGATCAATATTCCGACTGACCATGACTCCAGATGGATTAGAGGTGCAGAATAAGACACACATCTTCAGACCCTGCCAATGGCAGACTTTGTTCTGCTCAACTTTATTTACTACAAGGGAAGGCCTTTTGAAAATAATTTTTTTGGGGCCACTAGGTGGCGCAGTGGCTAGACCTCCAGCCTTGGAGTCAGGAGGACCCGAGTTCAAATTCGACCTCAGACACTGGACACTTACTAGCTGTGTGACCCTGGGCAAGTCCCTTAACCCCAACTGCCTCACCAAAAAGCAAATAAATAAGTAAAATAAAAATAATTTTTTTCCAGGGGGAGAATTTTAAAGGAGACTTGGTTAGGTAATAACAATAATAGTTTTTTTCACAAGACAAAACAACATCATCAATGAAAACAAAGAGGACACTAATCATCCCTCCTTACCCCGCCCCCATTCACCCTCTCTTCCCAGCTCCTCCATTCTTCTGGTCACTGTCCCCTCGTATCTCCCCAATCCAATCAGTCGCCATGGCTTGCAGACTGGTCTCCTCTCCTCTCATATCCCACCGGCGCTCCACTTGGTTTTGACTCCACCATCACTGACATCTCCCTCCCTGACACCCCCCCCATCATCACGAGATTGGGTCACCTTTGGTCCTCACACCCCCTCAGTGCTCTCAGCCACCTCAGCCCCTCTGCCTGGAGGGCCTAAGGAAAGCACAAAAACCTCCTCTCAGAGTCTTCCTGTACAGAAGAAGGCTCAGACGCCCAGGTACCATCTGCTCTCCTAGGTTTCAATTCCACCAACACCATCGTGCCCCCTTTTCAGCTTTCCCTTCTAGACTGTAACCTCCCTGAGGGCAAGGACTGTCTTTTTCCTCTTTGTATCCTCTGTGTCTGGCATATAGTAGGCACTCAATAAAAGCTTATCATATTGCATCATTCAGGCCTCATTACATCTTCCCTAAACAACAGCCACAGTCTTCCTGCTAGATCCCCAGCTTCAATTCTTTACTCTCTCTACGCCATCTTCCACACTACTTCCACCAGTCTTCCCCAAACACAGATCTCACCATGGCATTCCCCAATCAATAATTTCCAGTGGCATCCGGTTGCCTGTAGCATGAAATACAAACTCCCTTGACTTTGTCCATCACAACCTGCCACTGGTCAAGTCCAATCTATAAGCATTTATTTAGCACCTCGTGTTCCAGGCAGTCCATTAAACCCTGGGTTTACAAAAAAAGGCAAAAACCAAGGGACCACCTAAACCACTCCCAAGGAGCTCACCTTTGTGAGCTTTATTATGAGCCTTATTAAAAATTCTTCCCCTTCACATGTGTGTTCCAGTCAAAGTGAACGCCTTGTTACTTTGGTCATTTTGAGTCCTTTCTCAGACACGTTGCCCGAGTTGTCGCCCCACCCCCATTCTTGCCTCTGTGAACCCCTGATTTCCTCAAATTCATTATCTCGCCTAAAGCGCCATGTCTGTCCTTCCACAAATTGGGGCATTAAAGGAATCCTTTGTAAATACTTAGGAAAGAATGTTCACTAAGATTAGGCAGAGGCTGATGGAGGGCAGATCGCGCCCCATTGAACTCAACTTTCCTTTTTGTTCAGGGCCACTAGGTTGGAAAATCACAAACAGACTGCACACCCTGCGAAAGGGCTTGAAGAAGTTCAGGTATCCTGTGTCTTTCATGATGCTCACCCAGACAAGGGGGCAGGAAGGGGGTGAAATGTCAAGCGCATGGATCCCATCAAGAAGAATGACCAGACTCCAAAAAGTGATCAAGGTCATGATGCATGAAGGGAGATTTTCAGGGGCCCATTTTATCCATGGCTTGGATGAAGCCAGAGGGGGCACACCTATTAATTTTGCCAATAATACAAGAGTAGAATAGCCAAACATCATGGCAGACTCTAGGGCCAACGAAACAGGCAGGCCCAAACTACGGGCTGAATCGTCAAAGCTGAAGTAGAAGAGGAAAGAAATGTCCAATCCTACAGTTGGGTTAAAAAGGTTAACCTCAAAGTTCAGGATGGGGGAAGTGTGCTCAGACAGCGGTTTATGTGAGAGACTTTGAGTTTATGGAAGAAGGCAAGCCCAAAGTCGCTATGACTCAACTTGGGGTGACAGACAAAACAACCACGCATGGTTGCATTCAGCATCATCATCATTATTAACTCACTAATTAAATGATGATAATGACGGCAGAAGCGGTGTTTAAAATGTGGTTAAGAGAAAGCATCATGGAAAAAGCCATGTCTTGATTAGAGAGCATCTTGGCAGTGATCTCTCTCAACAATCTTATGCACCAACCAGTCATTCTCCCATTTTTTCAGGACTGAAAGGAACTTCGCCTTTCATCCAGTTATTTTACAGATGGTAAAGTGACTGCCCAAACCCTCATGCCTACTTAGAAGCAGGTGACTCACTCACTGCTGCATGAGAAAGTGGAATACCAGTCATCACATGCTCTTCCAGTCCAAAGAGACAACGAACAACTGTCCTTTCAGTGGGTAAGAAGAGCTTTTATTCTCTGCAACACTGTCTAGTCCTGGGAGAGACACCACCCGGCCGGGGCAGAGCCCAAGCAGCCTCAAGCTTCAGATCAAAGTCAACACTGGCAGGACAACTAACGACGTGGATCTCTCTGGGTTCACCCAGCCCAAGGCCCTTCTCCAAGTTCCCTCTGGTGATAACCCATACGCTGGCCATCAGGGACGGTCAGGAGAAGCCTTCCTTACCCTTATGAATGAATTAGTGCTCTCCTCCATCCTCCCATTTGCTTCTTTTATCTGGACATTTGCCTCACTCCCCCTTGTATCCCCTGCCTTCTGGACTGTCCTAAAACCCTTTCTAGCTAGGTGCTCATCCCTCTGGCACAGGAGACTAACTCCTGCTCTTCTACTCCAATGAAGGGAGCCTGGGGTCCCCTTCTCTCACCCAGATTAATAACAAGATTCGAGCAGACTCCAAGGCTTGTTTGCCTCCCCAAGGGCAGAGGAAGGTAATCGTAATCCCACTGTGGGAATAAGTAAACAAAAGGTGAGGACCCCTTGAAGACACTACCAGTTTGAAGTTATGTCTGTGCAGTTGTGAACTGCTCAGAAACAAATGCAGTCAGCCAGCAATCTCACATGCGATCCAGCAGCAAATAATAGTAATAATAATAGCTAGCATTCATGTAGCACTTTACATGTTATCTCATTTTAAGTTCTCAGAAACCCTGGGAAATGGATGCAATGATTATTCCCATTTTGCAGAAAGGAAACTGAGGCAGGTTAAATTACTTGTCCAGGGTTCACACAACTAGCAAGTGTCTGAGGGGGAATTTAAATTTAAGTCTTCATGAATCCAAGTCCAGAACTCTTACCAACTAGACCACCTAGCCACCTAATAACGATAAGCACCTACTTACTATGTTCAAGGGGCCATGGCAAATCCTATGGAAAGCTGCAAACAACAACCAGGCCATCTGTCCTCAGGGGGCTTACAAACTACCGGGGAAATAAGACAAATGATGCAAAGTGAAATGACAGATGTTCAAGCAACAACACGAGTGATCTGTGAAGGCCACCCATGGCCAAACAGCCCAGCTCATGGAGAGCCAAGGGATTAAGAGGCAAAGTCAACAGCACCTCCCGGTTTCTTCCCCTTGAAGAATTCAAGGACAGCTTGTATTGATAAGGAGTCTGGAAAAAAGGCCTTGGATCACACACCAGCTTCAGCCATACTCCAAGAAAATGATTAACAGGAAAAAGGGGTAAAACCTAGGACGTTGGGAACCTTCTATTCCATCAAAAACCAGACAAGATGCACCCATCCTGTCCTTTCCCACAGCCATCTCTTTGACCCACGTTCCCTCATCATCATCTGTTCAATTTCTTTTTATCACATGATTAAATAAGATCAGGGACACTTTAGGTGGTTTAGACACATATGGGCAGACCTCGTCTTACTGCACCTTCGCCGATACTGTGTTTCTTACAAACTGAAGGTTGGTGGCAAGTCTCTCAGTGCCATTTTCCCTCTGGGTCACATTGGGGTCATTCTCACAATACTGTAAACTTTTTCATTATTATCACAGATGTTATAGGGAGCTGTGATCAGGGATCTTTGATGCTGCTACTGGAATTGTTTGGGGTGTGGGGAACGAAGCCCACATAAGACAGTAAGCTTAACTGAGACATGTTGGGATGCTGTGTGTGTTCCTCTCCTCAGGTCTCCCTATAACAATACTGAAATTGGGTCAATGAATAACTCCACAACGGTCTCTGAGCGTTCAAATGAAAGGAAGAGTCAATCAACATCGTGAAATTCATTGTTATTTTATTGCAGGAAATTGCCACTGCCACCCCAGTCTCCAGCAAGGTCCACCCTGATCATTCAGCAGCCACCAGCATCGAGGCAAGACCCTCCATCAGCAGAAAGGTGAGGGCTCACTGAAGCTCCAAATGTTGGTCAACATCTTTAAGCAATAAAGTATTTTTAAAATTAAGGTATGTATATATATATTTTAGACATAATACTATTAGAAACATAACTTTTCTATGTACTGAGAAACAAAAAAACTCACGTGACTCACTTTTAATGGGATATTTGCTTTATTGTGGTAGTCTGGAACCAAACCCTCAATATCTCCAAAGAATGCCTGTAACTACCCCGAACTATTCTTCTCAGATACACCACCTCCACCAAGAGGCTCTCCATGATTCCTGCCCCTTTCCCAGCCTCTAGAGATTATCTCCTCCTCCTCCTCTGAGTTCCTTCTATTAACCTCCTAAGTGCTTCACAAAGAGCCATCACTAGCCTTCAGAGAGATCTGGGTTCAAACCCCACTGGTGACACTAGCTATGACCCCAGACAAGTCTCAGCCTAAGTCGATGAATGAATACACCTATAAAATACGATGAGAGCTCTCAATCAGAACAAAGTCCCCTGTACCCCCAAAATATTTAGAGCAGCGCTTTCTGTGATTTTTTCCTACAAAAAAAAGGAAATAAAGTCAATGCCCATCAAGTAGAAAATGGCCAGCCAAACGATAGTACATGAACATAATGGAATGACAGCGATGGAAGAAATGCTGAACATGAGGAATTCGAGAAGTCTGGGGAGATCACCACGGACTGATGCAAAACCAAGCCAGGAGAGCCAAGAAAACAAGATGCACAGCGGCTACGACGATGGAGCTGGACAGAACAACCCCACACCAAAGAATCAAGACCAAGCGAGACCCAACTGGAGAAAGAGAAGCCAGCCCCAACCCACCCTCCATGCAGGTCACCCAGGGCACTGGTTTTCAACATCTCCATGAGTTGTGCTGATGGTTTTTCCTCTCTAAAGAATACTCTTTGGTCATGCAGGATGGCTCTCCGGGAGGGGGAGGAGGAAGAGTTCTAGGGATAAGGATGATGCAAAAAACAGAAGACATCAACAAAAATGTACTTTAAAAAACAGGATTGGAACAGGCTCTCCCACAGCACTGTTGGAAGGTGTTACTATCACTTCTGGATCATCAGCTCTTGGCTGTCTTTTGATCCCTCACAGTGCAGACATTTGGTAAACGTTCATTGTGCTGACAAGGACCTGGTTTTGGATTCTTCCGCTACGAGGAGGGGAAGGCATCCCCCCACTTCACGGATCCTGCCATCTTTCTTCATACCTCAGGTTCAGGGTAAATCCTTCGCATTCTGTGGGCTCTTCTGACTTCTAACCACTTAGGCACCGTGATTCAACTTGAGGGCTAATAGACTTAGCATGATGGATTTCTTCTTGAGCTAAGACCTTCATTAAAAATCTACACACTTAGATAGCTGACAAGAAAGCCAAGAGACACTCCCTCGCCCAATGCCGATGTCCCATTGCACTCTGACCCCTAACCAAACTCAACACAAGGACTGATGGATGGAACTCCCATCTGAGAGGCAAGGCCGAGATGGTTTGTGGCTAAGCAGTACCGGGGGCAGACAGAGTGGCAGGATGAAGTTACTGGAGCATCCCTTCAAGGGGTGGGGATTGATGGGTGTGGAACATTGAATATGCTGTCAGATAAGATGCTGGCTGGTTTACTCAGGTGTTGCTTTTTGTTTTTCAAATCTTTGTTACAAGGGAAGGCTTGCTGGTTGAGGAGAAAGGGGGAATACTAAGAAATGGAAGTGGCATAGAAGCAAAAGGCCACCAATTAAACCTTTTTTTTTTTTTAAATGAGGGAAATGGCAAGAAAGAAATGAAGGCCAACATCCAGCCTGACGGGCCCTAAGCCTGACATCTGTTTGACCAGGAGATGGCACAATGGTCACTGTGCCTCAACTACTCTAAGTGTATAGGGATGAGCCCCAAAACCCAGGGCCCAGTTTCTACACCCAAGTGAATACACCACTGGTCCAGCATTCCATGACACAAAACCATGCAGGAAAAGCCAGGAACAAGCAAGTGAGCCAAGGAAGTCACTGCCACTCTGCTACCCCAAACCACTTCTCCTCCTATAAGGATGCACCCTGGGAGCCCCTGCTACCCAACATCAGCTGGAGTCAGGAGGAGCCAGTTCCCCGAGAAGAAATGCCAGGCACCAAGTCAAGCTCCCAGCATGCCACATAAAGAAGCACTTGTCCTGGAATGCTCCCAGGACAGCTATCACTCTCAAGTCCCCCTGGCAACCAGGCATGGCGCTACCCTCACTTTCCAGCTCTGATGGGAAATGGGTTGCCATGAATGTGGCTCAGATCCAGGCGGTCTTTCTATAGACAGCAAGAGAGACCTTAAACTCCCCCAGAGACCACAGACCACTTCTGGTCAACGCAAAGACACCGGGGCCATCTCTCGGTTAGCCACCAGTAACACGTGCTACGATACTTTGATTGTAAACAAACTAAAAAGCAAACACAAGATGATTGATGACAGGATGTTTCAAGTCTTCAAGGATGCATCATGTTCATATGGGCCTCCCTTTGCCCTGTGCACTGAAACTCTGCTAGGTCTTAAGAGACCACTTCATGAATCGTTTGCTTTGATTCAAAAGGACATTCATTACAGTATGTACTAGGCATCAGGGATAGAAAGGAAGAAAAGAAGGAAACAAGCATTTATTAAGCACCTACTGTGTGTGCTAGACACTACACTAAGCACTTCGCAAATATCTCACTGTATCCTCACAACAACCCTAGGAGGTAGGTGCTATGATTATCCCCTTTTTGCAGTTGAGGAAACTGAGGCAGGCAGAGGCTAAGTGAGTCGCCCAGGGTCACACAGCTGGAAGTCTCTGAGGCAGGATTTAAATTCAGTTCTTCTGACTCCTGGCCCAGCACTTTGTGTACTATGGTACCCACCCTTAGATACCTTTGGGTAAATGCCTGCCCTCAAGGCGTGTCACTGTGGGGAGGGAGGAGAGAAGGAAACAAGAACAAGAACACACATATATAAATGTAAATACTCAAATAGCTGTGAGATCCCACTGCCTCAGACGGCCCTTCCAGGAAGCAGATTGCAGCCAATCTGTGCCTATCCACATTCTGCACCTGAGGTCCCCTGCTCAGGACACCGGAGAAGCCTATCTTCTTTCTCAAGGGCACGTTTCTCTGAGGACATGCCTGACTTTGCTTCTCCAGCTGTATTCCTTATTTGTTTTCTGTTGCTGTATGCTCCCCCCAACCACACGCAACTCAACAGGGCCCTGTGGGGGATACTCAGTCTTCATTTCCTAGGAGGCCATAATAGCACAGCTGATAGTCACATACCACTCCCAGAGCTCTGGTATTAAAAAGATAGACCTGTGTTTCCAAGGGAAGTCTGAGGTTATTCGTCCAGGCCACTTCCCTCTGTCTAGCCCAGCTAATCCACAGGCACTATCTATCCAAGAAAGACAGGCTCTGGAGGATGTACATCTAACCACATTTTTCATCCACTTGGTTGTTCCTTTGTGGATGGTCAAACCAAAGAGTCGAATGGCACAATGGGATGTGCATCAATCACAGAGAATGAATCACTCTTCAACAGAAGTCTTCCACTAATACCTCTGGAGCACCTACAGACCCATTTTATACTCCCCTGACACTAATCACCAGAGGATATGAACGAGGTTCCCTCTGTTCTTTCTTTCAAGGAATCTTGAATAATTTTGATATATGGATAGGAAACAACTTAAGAGGAAGGAGGCAGCATTTTATCCTACCAAAACAAACACATTTTTATAATCAAACAATAAACCCAAGCAACGGAATCTTGGATTCTCTAAATTTTTCTGTCCATTGCAAGATGGCAAAGAAGTGTCTACCGTGAAATATCACTAGCTATTCCTCAGGATCCCTACTTGGAGTCATTGCTTTGAGAGGCAGCAAGGCATACTGGAAGGTGAGAAGAGCTAGGTATGACCTTGGGTAAGTCACCTAATTTCTCTAGTCCTCTGTGTTCTCATCTGTGAAATGGGTGGGCTGGTCTCAATGGCCTCCAAAATTCTTCCCATTTTCTAACTTTATGATCCTATGATCACCAAGGATGCCCTTGCTCTGCACAGATGATCCTCATAAAAACTGTACATAAATGGGAAAGTAGCACAGCAGTCATTAGCAGCATAGCAGTGATTAGTTCTCACTTTTCTTTGATACTGAGAAGGTCAGAGATGGTTTCCACCCTCTGAAATCTTCCCTTCCTTCCTATTCCTGGTGAATAAATCCCACAATGAGCCCACAATTGGGTCCCCCCCCAGGATCTCTTGGTCCATTGTTCTAATCACGCTACTCCTCTTGATCAGTTCTCTTGGAGAGCCTTTCCTTCATCCTTGACAAGCAGATCCCGGATGAGCAGGGCGGGGGCTCAGCTGTCCCCGCTCAGGGCTCCTTCTTGGAGAGCTTTGCCGGTTTTCCTTTCTGCCGAGGTCCCAGCGTTCTCTGAATGCCCCCAGGTTGGTTGTGTGGATCTATCACCAACCCTGCGTTGAATCCTTTTCACCATCTCTGGTTTCTGAGGCCGCACTGAGCCACTGATCACCTCCTTCTTTGGAAGACTACCAAGAAGAGTGCTTTCTAAGCCAGCCTGGTCCTTGGCTTGCTAAGTCAACAGTGTCTTCTGACAGAGGCGCTTCTTAGGTGCGGCAGCTGAGCTATGTCACTTGGACTGCGGTGTGAAGTTTCCATCACCTACGACCTTTCTTCTGTCCACAGGCTGTTTTCTATCAGAGGCAGGATGAGTTGTTTTCATTGCACCCCTATTTTTTCCCATTTATATTCTTCTAGCTTTCTAGTAATTTTTGATCTTGGCTTTTCCCAAGTTGGCAGTCTGATCATACTTGCACATCAGTAATGAGTCATTCCTCTTTGTTAGAATGTTATCAGAGAGAGGGGGAAAGAAGCAGATGTGTGAGGCTCGCCTTGCCCGGGGCTGTGTTCATGGCCTCCCCCATGGCCTCCCAGTCTTTGGCCTTCCTCATCCTCCTTCCTAATCCATAACCCGCCCTGCTGCATTTTGTTTGCTGAGCAGGGAAGAGACACAGTGACGCTGATTTTGCAGCTATGTGAAGGACTGAGCAGAGCTCCAGACAGGAGAACTAATTAGGAGGCGACTGCAGCAGTCTAAGGGAGAGGTGAGGAGGGCTGGGCTGAGCCAGGCTGGCTGGGCTCTGGACTTACAGTGGAGGGTGCCTCAGAGGCGAGCACATCTGAACCCCTCATTTGACAGATGACAAGCCTCAGGGAGTCAGTTAACATTGCAGATGGGATCTGAACGCCGCTCCTCTGACTACAAAGCAATACTCTTGTTTTACAGCGAACCACGCTTCTTCCCTAAAGGGAAAAAGCAGCTAGAGATGTCTGGGGAGCAAACTCACAGGCCGTGGCAACTGACCGAAGGAAAAGAAGACGACTGAGGCTACAGAGCTAAGCGACCAGGAGGTGGCAGTGCCTTGGCAGAAACAGGGGAAGTCAAGAAGAGAGAAGACTGTGCAGACACGATGAGTCATTGGTGATACAGGAGAGATCTAGGTAAGACGTAGCTCAAGAGAAGACTGAGGCTAAATAGACGGATGAGGGAGTCATCTATCCCAAGACAATGGTTGTACCCATGGGGACGGAGGGGGTCACTGAGTGACAGGACACAGAGACAAGCTCATGGCCAAGCGAGGTCTACGCTTCCACCATGCAGACATGCAGATGTGCACACACACTCATGGCTGTGCCTCTACAGCTATTGCATGTAGACATACGCAACACACCCATATACGCATAAAGGCACTTTCGTGAGGTCTCTATGGTTCCATCAGCTTGAATGCTGGCACAGACAGCAATGATAACAAGGGCATAGCTGGCTTTTACAGAGAGAACTTACAAACTTAGCTCTTTGATATTTGGGTTTCACCAGAACATTCTGAGCTCAGTGCCACAGGTATGGTCATCTCCATTTTATTCGTCAAGAAAGAAAGGCATACAGACATTAAATCATCTGCCTAGGGTCACAGAGCTATAAAGATTGGAGCCTTCTGGAGTTACATCACTCTTTTATCACTTGGTAGATTGTCTTCAAGAATTGCCGATGTTAAAAAAACCCCCAACAACTTATGACTCTTTAGGCGACCTGGTGATAAAGTCTCCCAGATCTGAGCTGGCATGGTGGAGTGCCAGTGACATGAGGCCTTCATTTAGCTACCAGAACTTTGTAAGCTAGGGCCATGTCCATGACACGATGAGCCACTGGATACAAATCGGGTTGAGTAGGTTTTTGAAAAACCTGATTAATCATTTGGAATCTGCTTTAATAGCATATAGTAGGAGAAGCTCGCTCCTCAAAATAAATTCTAAAACACCAGAAGGAGGGGAGTTCTGTATAAGGGCCCAAATGCACACTTTATCAAAGAAACAGAAAGAAAAGTCCTGGAGAAAATTCAGAAATACACAAGAGAGTGGCCTTCATAGAAGGTGCATGATACAACAGGGGTGGGGAACCTGCAGCCTGGAGGCCACATGTGGCCTCCAGGCCACAGGTTTCCCAATCCTGCAATAGACTCTTTAAAGCACTTAGGATATGCAGAACATCATTCCTGGTCTAATTCAAACACAGGCCTAGAGAACCAGGTCCTGTTAGGTCCTGGAATTCCAGGGAAAGCCACCAACAGTAGGCTGAGCCCAGGCTGAATTCAGAAAGACAAATTATCCCTTGCCTTCAGAACCTGCAAACCTTACAGTTCCCAGAACCCAGATTAAAAGAGCAGCCTTACAAAAGGAATTAAAAATTAGCAAACATGTTCTTGGCAAAAACCAACAGCTCCCTTTGCTCTAGAGAGAAATGGGGACCGCATATTTTAGACTGAGAAATGAGAAGTTCAATTCCAGTCAGTGGTCAAATCATTATATCCTTAGAAAGAAGGTAAATCTTCATTAGAGGGGACCATGGATCCTTTAATAAAGTGCCATCGGCTCAAAAAAAAAAGAAAGAAAGAAGGTAAATCAAATATTAATGAAAATACCAGAGCGCTGTGGCAAAGGAAGGCGTCACCGATCAGCCACCAAGTTGCATTCACTCCCACATCCTCTCCCACCCCCTTTTGGGGATGAAATACCACACCCATTTCTGCTCCTCTATCATCCCGTGAACCCAGAAGGCGTGAGCTTAAGAAGGACCACAAAGTCCTTCCGAGCCTTTTAGGGGGTGGCCTCCTAGAAAGAAAATACCCCCTGCTAGCCTTCAAGTCACTTTCAATAATTATTTTAAAGAAATTAATAATATTTTGAGATAACATTGGACCCATCAATCTTGGCTCTACATACAAAGGCTGTGTGTGTGTGTGTGTGTGTGGTGTGTGTGTGTGTAGGAACACATGACAACAAGGCAGAGGCAAACTGGCAGCTGAAGTCACAGCTGAGAACCAGCTGGGGAGAACGGCCCCCAAATACAAGGCAAGTCTCCATTTCGATGCCAAGATTCCACCCAAGGGGAGGCAAATCCAAGAACCAGAATGGGAAGAGAAGAGGAGGCCAGAAGCACTTCCCAAAGCACTCCCCTCCTGGGCCTGTATTTGCTAATTAAAAATCCACCCACAATTCTAGAAAGTCATCACAAACCATTTCCACATGTGACAAAGGAAGGAGCCCCTTATAAGTGACAGAAATATGTGTGTATGTTGGGGCGGGTCCTCTAAGTAATGCAGAAAAATTTTCCATAAGCAAAAGTTACCTTAGTTCATGTTTACAAGCAAAGACCTTTGCTATGGATACAAAGCTGGCTAAAGCCTGGGTGGAAATACTTAAGAATTTGAAAGCCTAATCCTAAGGCTACTTACTGCCTGCCACCCATCCAAATGAGGATTTTATGCTTTTCCATAGACCAGAAAACAAAATCCTCCCCAAAGTCCACAGAATCCTGCATACGTCCCATATCTGTATCTTTATCAAGCAGGCAGGCAGCCAACAGGCATTTGTTAAGAGTTTACAGGGGTTAAGTATCTAAGATACAAAGAAAGCCATCAATAGTTCCTGCCCCCAAGGAGCTTACATTCTAAGGTGGGAGACAATATGTAAATAACCAAGCATATGCCAAGATACATAAGGAGGGAAGGGTGATCAGGGTATGCTGCAAAAGGTGGGATTTTAGCCAACCAAAGGAAGCCAGGGGACTGTCAAGGGACGTGAGGAGGGTGAGCATTCTATGGGGGATAGCCAAGCAAGACAAGACCTGGGGCAAAGCCATGTAGTTCAGAACTGGAAGGAATAGAGGAAAGCTCTGTGGACCCCCAGTTTTCTCATCTGTAAAAATGAGGGACTGAAGGCTAGCGATCTCCCTCAGGTCTCATCTGCTGAAGTTCAATGACTCTGCAATCCTCCTGTCAATAACCTTCATCACTGCTTTGATCACAGAACGTGTGGAGTCCTTAGGAAGCAGACACCATTTTACACCGAGAGGAAAAAGAGCTGGACACCATGTCTCTTCAGCACAGCAGCTGCTGGGAGCCTGGGCATGCAAGTCATGGAGCCTCTCCCTGTCCCCAGGTGGCTCAGAGCTCCCCCCATCCAGCCACGCAGACTGGTCAGGACCCATCACTTCGAACTTCAAGGAGCAGGTCCACTTACCTGCGCCTCCTCCACTGCCTCAGGGATTTCCTCTCTGCCACCCACTGCTCCATTCAAGCTAGCAAGAGTCAGGGGAAATAAGCATCCAAACCAAGTATGACATGGCGCAGAGAATAACCCTGCCCCTCCCATACTCTCCGACTAGGCCACTGCTGAAAAGCGTAAGAAGCAAGATCACGTTGTGGACAAGTGTTTGCTTGGGAAAAGAAAGGGAAAGAAAGAACTTGGAGCTGAATCTACAGCCTTGAGGATGACCACCCTCCTCCTCCCTGAGCTCTGACGGGGCACAACCCCAGCAAATCTCCACAGATGCTTCCAAGCACTGAAGAGGGATCTGTCAGTCGAGGAAACCATGATAAGAGTTGTTCATGATTGGATGCAAACGAAATTCAAATCCAAATTAGTCTCTATGCCTACTGTGTTATACACAAGGCGTCCCGAGCTGCCCTGTGGGGGTGGCGTGTTTTCACAGGGACTCCCTCCATCACATATGCCTCACTCACCCAGTCAGTCAAGAAACATCTACAGGGCGCACACTATGCGCCAGCCTGAGCTAAGTGCTGGGAACACCAAGAAAGGCAAAAGCTAGTGCCTGCCCTCAAGGAGCTCCCCATCTTACGAGGGAGACAGTAAACAAATGAGTATGTTCAAACAAACTACTGACAGGATAATAATAATTGGGAATGATTCCCAATAATTGGGAATAATTAACAGAAAGAAGAATAATTAACTAGACTCGAAGAAGAGGGGTTATGAATCGTTTGGAGCAAACTCGCCAGTGCCCCAGGCCTTGATGGCGTGAGCACAATGATATCTCCCGACACCAGGGACTGGAGGACCTTCCTCAGCTGCCACAGGCAATCTGTCCTCGATCTGGACTCTGGGCTCAGTCTCTTCCATCACCGAGGTAAGCATAGGTTCCCATTTTAGGAAGCGAGGCTCACAATGATGACAGAAAGGCCAAACGAGGTTCTCGGGCACATTTTTAAAGGAAGCTTTAACTTTTTTTTTTCATAAGGATGGAAGGACACAACCCATTTAAATGCTTTAAAGCAAAATTCTGATCTACTTTCAAATTAAATCAACACACAATAAGCACAGGGCAGGATGGCTCATTTTCTACATTGTTAAGTCAATTATGTGATAGTAAAGACCCAGCAAGGCTGATCTCCTTCCTGCTCCACCTCCTGATGGCGCCTCGTCCTGGCTGGGCCCCAGGCCTGGAGCGCTCTCTCTCCTCATCTCCACCTCCTGGCTTCCTTCCAGTCCCAGCTCAAATCCCACCTCCTACAAGGAGTCTTCCCCAGTCCTCTTAATGCTGGCGCCTTTCCTCTCTGGATGACCTCCACTCTGTCCTATTCTCCCCCAGGACAACAGGCACTTGCCTTTTTTTCTTTTTTTTTTGGTATCCCCAGTTCTTAACTCAGTGCCTGGCACAAAGGAGGCACTTAATTAATGTTTCCTGACTAAGTACTACACAATATCTCTTGGGAAAGAAAGCCTGACTGCTCCCGATGAAGCCCATTGAGAACATGCTGACTGCAAAGATGAACCTCCTATCAACACACTCACACATACACACACACACACCCCTATAGATCCTTTTCCCACACAAATCTTATGGATGTCCCCCTGACCACCTTTGTGATGATGATGGGTCCACTTGCTCTAATCCAGTTGGTTCAGCCATCTTTGTTCCCCTCCTTGCCCTTCCAGCACCCTCTAAAGCACATCTGGGGCTGTGACATCAAGTATTCAGGCTGATGATGGTGAAAAAACTTGTTAGAAATATCTTTGGTGGATAAAGCACTGGCCCTGGATTCAGGAGGACCCCAGTTCAAATCCAGCCTCAGACACATAACACTTAATAGCTGTGTGACCCTGGGCAAGTCACTTAACCCCATTGCCTAGCCCCAAAAAAACAAAAAAACAAAAAACAAAAAAGAAATATCTTTGGAAGATGGTGGCCTGGGGCCACCACCCAGCTGAACCCTCCCTACATTCTCCTCCCAACAACTTTAAAATAACACCTCAAATCAAAATTTGGAGTGGCAGAGCCAACAAAAGGTCAGGGGGAGACATTTTTCTGGCCTAAGAAAACTTAGGAGGTCAGCAGGAGAAGTCTGTGATACTGGGATGGAGGCCTGTCCAGAAGCCACACACACGGCGGCAGCAACAGCAGCGCCAGGAGCTCTCAGCCAAGAACAAGGAAGGAGGTTGGACAACTGGTCACAGAGAGATGAGAGCGGACCTCTTCCTGGCATTGGACACAGCTGATTCTGAATGACAACTCTACTGCCCACACACAGTTCTGGGGGTTCGTTACAAGGGACCAGGAGTCTGGTTCCAAGGCAAAGAGAACACTAGCACTTGTGGCTGCAGGGGACCAGGGGCCTTCCTGGGTAAAGACCAGAGCACAGACAGGAGAAGCAGAGACAGGAGAACAGTGACCACACTTCTCCCAGGCTCACATCACTTGAGCACCAAAAATTTGCAAACTCCTAGAACGAGCTCTGAAAACAGCGGCATGAAAAAGCCTGAAGCTTGAGACAGAGTCTGACTTTAACACAAAATTGTTCAAAGTGAAGGAATAGGCTGGAAAAATGAGCAAACAACAGACACAGAATTTGACCATAAAAAGCTACTGGGGCAGCAGGAAAGATCAAGACTTAAATTTAGAAGAAGACAATAATGCGAAAACAAATAACTAAAATGCTAACGGACCCAAGCCCAACAAAAAATCCTGGAAGAGTTAAAGAAAGAGCTAAGAGTGGTAGAGGAAAAACTGGGAAAAGAAATGAGAGTGATGCAAGAAATTATGAAAAGGGAATTATCAGCTTGGTAAAAGAGGCAAGAAAAAAAAAGAAAGAAAATAACACCTTAAAAATAGAATAGGCTTGGGGGCAGCTAGGTGGTGCAGTGGATAGAGCACAGGCCCTTGGAGTCAGGAGGACCTAAGTTGAAATCCGGCCTCAGACACGTAACACTCACTAGCTGAGTGACCCTGGGCAAGTCACTTAACCACAACTGCCCTCACCAAAAAAAATAAATAAATAAAAATAAAAATAAAAATAGAATAAGCCAAATAGAAAGAAGTACACAAGCTCACTGAACAAAATAATTCTTTTTTTTTTTGGTGAGGCAATGTGGGACCCAAGCAGATGTGTGAGAATACATCTCTCTTTGGCTCGGAAGCCTAATCTCCATTGAGCCTCACAAAAGCTCTGTGGAGTATGTAGGTGATATATACAGATTAACCTAGAGAAGAAGAAAGACTGGAGGAGAAGCAAACAGGAGACCTGTCATGTCAAAGACAAAACAAGACTTGTTTGCCTCAGCCCCAGAAGGCAGAACCTCAGATGGAGAGAAGGCAATTGCAGAAGGAGGGAAAGTAATAAGCATTTCTGTAGCCTACTATGTGCTAGGCATTGTGCTAAGCATTTTACAAATACTCTCTCCTTTGATGAAAAAAAGCAGATTGCAGCTTGAAAAGAGGGAAAGCTTCCTAACAATTACAGCAATCTTTCCACAAGGAAAATGAGTAGCTGCCTTGGGAGTGCCGTCTCCCAGAGATCTTCAAGCAGTAGCTAAAGACATTTCTGCCCAATTATGGACAGCATTGGTGACTTCTGAAGTCCCTTCCAAACCTGAGGTTCCAATTACAGTTGAGGAAACTGAAGATCAGGTTAGGGGAAGGGAAATGCAACGACTTGCCCCAGGTGAGGAAATAGCAAGGCATGGGCTCTAAGCTGATGCAGCACCCCAATCCATGACAATTGCCTCCTACTAACAAAACATTCTGCTCTAGAATCCTTCTGTCAGGAAAATGGAGGTCCCCACTGTAATCTGTAGTCTCTGCAGAAGGGAGCCTCTGGGTTCTCCCACTGAGAGAGTAGGTCACAGTAACAGATTGAGAGAAACCATGCTACTTCTGCCCATGATGACGGGCATCTGCTCATTACAAGATGGCGCCTCCTGGGTGACCTGAGGATCTGGGCAAACATTGCTGTCCACACTCTACGCTGAAAAAACTAACCCTCCAGCAGCCCCAAAAACACCCTGTGGTACCAAGACATGAATCCGCTCCATATTCCAGATGAGCCATGTTAAATAAAGTAAGGTTACCATGGGCACTGACTGAAGAACACCAAAGCACTACCAACTACACTGGGATCACAGAGCTTGCAGTGGAAGGAAACCCCGGGTCATCCAGGAGAAGCCGCTCATTTGACAAATGAGGAGAACGAACCCAGGGAGGCTGAGTCACTCAGCCAAGGCAGACCTGGGGTCACATGGACCTGCAGTCCAGGGAGTCAGAAAGAACAATCTGTGCTGGAAAAAAAGCCAAACAGATGGTAGAGGGAGAACATGGAGAAGTCCCCAAATCACGTTCAAATGGCCTCCACCACAGTGGGGACGGGAGGAAGGCTGAGCACGGAGTCTCACAAGATTGCCTACGTTGGCACCTGCTAAGCTATTTTCCCCAAACTCAGGGTTTCAAGCAACATGAATAAGCAGTCTATGAAAAATGCTGATGCTGCTGACGCTGGAAAGGCAGCCGTGTGCCAGGGAAGGAGCCGGGGACTTGGGGTCAGAGGCTGTGGGTTCAAATCCCCTCACTCTATCATGTGCTACATTTGTGACCTCACCTGTAAAAGAAACGAGACCTCTGAGGTAATCACGAAAATATTTCTTTCTATAGCCAAAATGCTCAGGAGGAGTGACCATTTTTGACTCTGAAAATAGGTTTCCTTTCTTCTTTGCTCCCAAGAGTCCCACTTCCCCACCTTTTGTCTCGGGGAATTCCATCATTCAGACTCCAAGTCCCCGCCTCCCAATCAATATCTTCCAAGCCCAAAGTGCTCCATGGCCAAACTGGTTTGAGACTAGCTAAGATGAAATGGAACGTTTATGATGACTCATTAATGAGCATTTCTGCTTCATCTCCAGGTAGTAAAACCAGTCATGGTCCAAATGTCAAATTACTCCAATGCCAACTTTCTAGTGCCGGCATGGGAGGTTTTAGGAAGAGGAGAGCGCCCAGAAATCACGACGTAGGGATCTAACTGCCTTTAAGGCCTTCTTTCACAGCAGACCAACAGCCCCAGTCCGAAGGTAACAATAACAATGCGTTTATTAAACAGCATCCTCAGATACCACGTTACTGCAGAAGCCACAGAACTAACCAGCATCTTTTTCTTAACCACCAGAATGCCTCTGTACACACCCATTCCAAAGTGAGACTGTCTGCAGCCTCATTAGCAGGAGCAAGTGAAGAGGAGTCAACGGAGCACCAGCTCTGTCTCTCTCTGCAAGAGCAGCTTGTGGAAGGGGCCCAGAGCTCCTTCGGTGTCCCCACCAAGCTCCGGGGGGCTGGCAAGCTCAGCCTCCCAGTGCCTGTCTTTGGAAACCAAGCACCTGCTGCTACCTTGAAGCAGTCCGGACCTTCCCCCTGCCCCACCCCCCCAAGGTGACAAGGGACAGGCTAAGGATGAAGGACAAGAAAGAGTCCACTCACCTCCCAGGCTAGCTGTTTGTGGGAGCAGAGGAGAGCTCTGCCAGCCCTGGCCAAGCGCTGTCTGTTCTGGGAACAAAGAACTCTGGTCTCTAGGGCTACCCCTTCCAAGAGCAATTAAGAGAATTAAAAAACCTGTTTCAAAAGCAAAGAAACACACTTAGTTCTTCAAACACTCAATTTTGCCTCCTATTTGCCAAAAAGCTAAGCCAGAGCTCCAGCGCCTTACTAATCTTCATTCCATTTAGCTATAAAAGCTCCAAGCTGAAATCAACAGAATTGCAGTGATGTTCATTTCTGAGAGCTCGCCCATCTCAGCCCCAACCTTTTTATGAAATATACTGTGGGACACCTGTCCCTACTGCAGCCATGCATACACATCACAGCCAAAAGCTCAGAGTACTGGAAATCTGCGAGGAGAAGACAGACAAGAGACCAGAACCTCCCCAGGCAGAGCCCACTTTGTATGCATTTCTAAATGGGGTTGGGGGGGGGAAGTCTGCCTATATTTCTTTTTTTTTTTTTACATAAAGAAACCTTAGGCACCAGTGAGCTCCACCCCAACACCAGAAAGAAGGCCAAGTCAAGCTGCCATTTCAAAGGCCTACTATGTGTCAGTCCAAAAGAGAGGCTTCTTCGAGCTCAGATTTTAAAAGGGGACAACATACCAGGCTCCATGTCATACACGCTATCTATCCATCGCGAGGAGATGGAAGGTGAGCCAAAGGCATTAGCAGTGAGGGAGGTCCATTATGGGCTTTTACTCAGTGTATAACAAGGGGAAGGAAAGCCATTTAGATGAGATGCTAATTGTAAAACACACATCAGGGTTTAGTTGTTATACGGGTCAAAGGAAGACAAAGTCACATCTTTAATTCACTAACTTTGTTGTTGTTGGGGGTGGGAAGAGATAATTAAGGTTCCCCATGAAAATAAAATTCTCCCTGATTCTGGGGTCTCTCAGGGGCCCACAAATGCTCTCAGCATTCCTACCAAGAGGCTAACGAGAAAAACTGGGCTCGACTTTTCACTTCAAGGGCACAGAGGGTCCACTGCAGCAGGAGAAAGGCTCACCACTGGGGGTCTCCTTCAAGACTTTCCTCTCCTTTTTGTCTGCCTTTTGACTCCTTCTGGGCCAGAGACTCTTCCCCAGCTCCCTGAAGGCCACATGTTGTAGCAACCTTCCTGCCACTGTGTAGGGCTCTCGGGGGCTGCCGATGCTGCCCTCCCATAGGCCAGAAGTGGTTGCTAAGGAGGACGTTGCTACCGGCGGGCCTGCTGAGACGGCCTTCCATCTCCCGGGAGTCAGGACCCCAACTCCACAGTCTGCCCAACCCTGTTCACCCAAGGGCTCTTAGCTTGGAACAGAAAGCTCCAAGCCCATCTTTACATCTGCTCCTAGCCCTGGATAAAGACGAGAGAAGTTCAAGAGTTGGGGTTTGCAGGGACTGGGGAGACGGGTTAAGCAGCTGTGCAAGAAGCGTCAGCCAGCTCGTCTCCCCAGTCCAGTCTGCTTCTCCTCCATGTCCCACCACCATCCACCACGACCCAGGCAGCAATCGCCAAGGCCTCCTGGCTCTCTGTCCACCATCCACTCCCCCACACTGAGGCCTCCGCCTTTCTCTCCCAAACTACCTCTGCTGGTCTCCTAACTGCTCTCTTCCTAATCAGAAGCCTAGGCCATTCCCCTCCTCAATCTTCTAGGCCTGCAGCTGTCCACAGACTAAAGCACTGACTCCAGAGTGAGGGGGTGAAGGTCCTTACAAGCTGCTCTCCACCAATGGAGTCTCAGGCCTGTAACATGAGGGTGGGCCCCAGTCCACGCCTATCAGTCAATGCCCAGGCCATGGGAGTACAAAGACAAAAAAGGAAAGTCTCCACCTTCAAACAGCTTCCTGACATCAATGTCCAGAGACAACATAGAAACATCTAAGCCAAAACCAACCAGACAGGGTGTCCCAAAAGTCTTAGTGCAGTTTTAAGCTGCTCCTAAGGCTTGGAACTGCACTAAGACTTTTGGGGCACCTTGAGAGCCAAGTAAATAGAAGGTAATGGGGGAAGGGGAAACACTGGCGGCTGGAGGTACCAGAAAAGGTCTCCTGTAGAACATGTCTCCTTAGTTAACCTTTGAAGAAAATAGGTTTTCTTACAACAGACAGGTGAGGCAGAGGTGTGCAACAGGCAGCAGGCCCAGCGGGGACAAAGGCATGGAGAGAGGAGATGGAATGGCGGTGCCTGAACCGTATCAAGGCAGGTTTGCCCGGACCAGAGAGCGTGGGGGAGGGGCACCCACAAGCAGCTCCTCATCGCTGCCTGTCAAGCCCCTTCTCTCTGGAAGCTCCATTCAGGCCCTCCCACTCCCGAGGCTTGGAGGGCCAACACGTCAGCCCTCAACCTTCCCTTTCCTTCTCCAAACCTTTGCCGAACTTAATCAAAGCTTCACCGATCAAAATGCGCCAAGTCAAATGCCAGGCAGGGAAAGGACAGCTATCAGGTGGCCCTGCCCAGCGGACAGCTTCTCTGGGCACAGCTGGAAAGGCTGTGTGGAAGAGGGAGGAAGATGGCCTCTGAAATCAAGCAGCCCGAGCCCTCGCTGAGGCCCAGAGGGACGAGGGGAGGAGGTCATTTTGTCTGCCATGGCACACTGCTCCCTGGAGAGCCTGAGAAAACCACAGCAGGGGGCCAAGAACTGGAAACTGAGGGAATGCCCATCCACTGGTGGATGGCTGAACAAGCTGTGGTACATGAATGTGATGGAATACTATTGTGCTATAAGAATGATGAGCAGGCAGACTTCAGAAAAACCTAGAAAGACTTATATGGACTGATGCTGAGTAAAGTGAGCAGAACCAGAAGAACGTTGTACACAGTAACAGCCACGTTATTCAACGACTAACATTGACAGACTCAGCCCTTCTCAGCAATGCAAGAATCTGAGACATCTCCAAAAGACTCATGATGGAAAATGCTATCCACATCCAGAGAAAGAACCATGGAGTCTGAATGCAGATGGAAGCAGACTGTTTGCTCTTCTTTTCTTTTGTTGTTTTGTTTTATTTCTTTCTGGTGGTTCCTCCCAGTAGTTTTAATTCTTCTACACATCATGACTAATGTGAAAATATGCTTAATATGAATGTATACATAGACCTACATCAGACTGCATGCCATCTTGGGGGGGTGTGAGGAGAAGGAGGGGAGAAAATTTAAAACTCAAAATCTTAACGGAAGTGAATGTTGAAAACTAAAAATAATTATTTTTTTTAAAAAGAAAAGAAAAGCACAGCAGAGGCTGTGGGGCTTGGGGACGGCCCCAAGGAAGTGCCCCTTTGATCAGCTCCCGACAGAAGAACCAAGAGCCTGGGGTCTCACACCAGAGACCCCACAAGTGTCCTGAGGGTCCAGCACATCAAGGGGCACCTGACGCTGCCTTCCTCACACATCCAAGAGACCCTCAGAGTTCCCGGGGATCTTGCTTTCAGAGCCAGACTCTTGGAACAAAGTCCATGGGGCACCCAACTGTCCCTCTCCAGGTCACGTTAGGGCATTCCACCAGCTAACCTCAGAATGTCCAGCTCCTCCTCTGACCAGGCAAGTCCCCACTTGCCAAGGCCCAAAGTGGCCACAACACTTCGGTAACATTGGTCGCGACATCTCCAAACTGGAATTCCTCTTCCTGACTTGCCCCTTTTTTAAGGGCACACCTTTCTCCTCCTCACCCGTGCTCAACACCTCATGTCATCTTCATCATCTTTCTCTCTGCCATTGTCGCTATGCCCTGCTCTAATCCAGAGCCCCATGACCTTCTCCATCTTCCAATCAGACTAATCACCCCACACAAAGCTCTAAATATGCCCCTCCTCTCTCTGTCTAAGAATCCTCCGACGATTTCCAATTGCCAAATGAATCACACCGACTCCTCTGCCAGGCTGTGCTCCCCTCACTCCCCTTTAGGCACATCCCCTTCCAGGTGTCCAGAGACTACACTTCACCACCCATGTCCTTCTCAGGTCCTGTCTCTTCCCCTTCACCCCCATTAAGGTTACTGAAGTCACAGCCATCATCCATACATCACCTCCTTCCTGAGGTCCTCCCAGATTCCCCCCATTTCTCAGAGCACTTTCTGTTTTTCCTATATACATTCTAATTTGCTTAGGGGCATTTGTACACCGCCCCCCCCCCCCCCATCTCTGAAAGACTGGAAACCTGCTGGAGGGCAGACTCTTAACCAGCTCCCCATCTTAAATGTCAGCAGGGCTGGTAGTTGAATGGGATGGTGTATCAGTCTATTATAATCCACCTAACACTGAAGTCCAGTTGGCCAGGGGCTCTTCTCTCAAGGCGCATAGACATCTACACTTAACCAACGCCACGCTGCTCCTGTCAGGCTACCCTGGCAGAGGCCAGGCTGGGAACTGGGGCTTACAGCCTGACTGTCAGAATCCTCTGGCCATTCTGCCCGTTCTGGAGGGCATCACCAGGCTGCCTACCACCAGACAATGCATTTTTCAGCCACAGCAACTGCTGAAGACTATCTACCAAATCATAGTGGCAAAACTGCAATCTGTCGGTCAAGGGAGTGTCCGCGTGGACAAGATGACTATTCCTTGAAAACCTAAAGTATCACACAGAGAAGAAAACAGATTCTAAGAAATTAAGTGGCTTGACCACTGTCAAGGATCGGATGAGTCAGTATGTGCTTTGCAAAGCTTTAAGCACTGTGAAGCTGGTGTTATCATGACTGTCATTGGTCAACACAGCAGTACCTGCAGTGCCAAGCCAAGTTCGGACTCCAGCACAAAGTGGGCTCTGCCCTTTGGTCCAAGGTGCTCTCCCCTCCCTCCAGCGCACCAGCTCTGCCTGCAGTCGTCCACCTGCTCCCTTTCTCCATTCACCTGTTAGAGGTGACAGACTTTCTTCATCACATCACATCACACAAGCACCGCTAGCCAGAGACGTGCCCAAAGCTGGTCAGTGTCTCTCTTTTGTCCCTAATGCCCCAAGGTTTGGCACCATGCTTTACACACACTAGGTACTTAAGAAATGTTTGCTGATTGCTTTTGGGAGTTCATCTTAGAGAAGATGGAAACAAGCTACATTAGGGATCAAACATCGAAGACAGCTTGGTTTAGAGGGCATCACCCCTTTGGTCTCACCTTTGGTATCGTCTGTGGAAAAGACAACACATAATGGCAGAGGTGAGCCCTAAGACCAGTGGAATCTTAGAACAATCAGCAAATAAGGAAAAAACTCAGCAATGTGATCCCGATGATGACCAATAACATACAAGAAATGGCACATGCCAAGAGCACGGTAGGCAGCTCACAACGAAGAAGCAAAGGAGATGATGAAGAGCCCTGGGTGGCCCCGAACCTGCCAAGCATCAAAAAGACCAAAAGAAAGACCCCTGGTCCGCGAGGGAATATAAAGAGGCATCATGGAGGAAAAGGCAGCACAGACAAGCAGCAGCACCCCCGGCGAAAACCAGAAGAGGCTGACAGAAGCTCCCTTCCATACCCGTGATCTCAGCGGCTCTCCACCGAGCTTTGGCCTATCTATATGGTTCTGTCTTTTGTTTTAGGACCCGCCGTAGCAAAGACCTCTTCGCGGGGTCCGGCCTGTCCCTGGTTGGGCAGGTCCTCAGGAAGCGGACGTGGTCCATCACCAGGCCCAGACTGGCTGGCACTCCAGCCTGGCGCCCAACAAGAGCCTGCACGCTGCAGGCACGGCCCCGCAGCCCCAGCAGCTCCTCCCAGTATTTGGAGGCTGTGTGCTGAACGTCCCGGGCCAGGCAGTTCTGCTGCCATCACGGACCACCCAACCCTAATTCTTCCTCTCTGTCCTAACTCCCCAGCTCTAAAGCAGCCTCTGATGACAGGGGGTGGTGCCCCTCCCAGACCCCCGAGCCTGGGACCTCAAAAGTCACATGATTCATTCTGTGCCAGGTTCTTCGAAGGCAAGGCTAGCTCCCGTTTCTGCTAATCAAAATCTCCCCTACCCAAGAACCAGCTAACGCGCCCCCTCCTTCGCAAACCCCCCAGTTTCAGAACCTCGGACGTGGCCCTTTGCCTGTACCACCTTCTCCTAGGTGTTTGACATTTGCATTTATCACTATGGTAACCATACCCCCCCGAATTCTCAGTGGGTAGTCCCCTATTGCAGGAAAGAAAGACCACTTGATGACATTTAGCAAGGTGTCAATGCATTCCCATCTGTGGTTCAGAAAAAGTGTTGAGTTGTTTTCATTCATGTCCAACTCGTCGTGACCCCATTTGGGGTTTTCTTGGCAAAGACACTGGAGTAGTTTGTCATTTCCTTCTCCAGCTCATTTTACAGATAAGGAAACGGAGACAAGCAGGGTGAAGTGACTTACCCAGGTTCACACAGCTAGTAAGTGTCTGAGGCCACATTTGACCTCAGGCCTTCCTGACTCCAGGCCCAGCGCTCTGCTCCACGGCACCCCCCAGCTTCGCATGTCAGGAAATAGGGCTACCCAACATATTTCCCCGTTGTTGTATTTAAGAACTGTGTGATTCTTAGCACCCTCTCTGACATTTCCCACAACTCTTGATGAAGGAAGAAGAAGAGGAGGAAGAAGAGAAGATGGAGATGGTGAAGGAAGAGGAGGAGCAGGGGGCCCATTTGGTAGTTCTATTTCACAGGTGGCCACAGGCAAAACAGTAGATGACCTACTGACCAGTGTGGTGGTCCTGAGCTCAGCGGTACTCAGCCAGGCAGTCAAACTATTCTAGCTTAGGAAAATCAGCCAGAGCTTGTGCCCTGCCCGCAGCCGCCTGCACAGCCCACTGGGGCATTCGAGGGAGACACCAGCAGAGGTACAAAGGAGAGACAGCTACCAGCCAGCACCGCAGGCCACTTCTCATGTTTCCCCTCCCCACCCTCCATCTGGCACACTGTGGGGCCCCCGGGCCACAAGTGAGCACCATGTCAAGGCTTCCTATTCTACCAAACTCTTCTTGGTAACTGGTGCTAAGCTCCATTGTTTGGAGGGTGAACTACCACAAACGTTATCACCACCCCCAGCCAAGATGCCTAGAGGTGGGCAGCTCAGCCTTCCTTCTTCAGGTCCATGCGGTATCCAAGAGAATGGAAGCTCCCTGAAGGCAGGGACTATTTCTTATTTTGTCTTTGCATACTCCACACCCAGCACAGTGCCTCATACACAGGGAGGTGCTTTATGAACGCTTGCTGAACTAACTTGCAAACAAAGATTCCTTACAGATCGCAAGGTTCACTAAATGCCCCATCCATGCTACTGAATAAGAGGACCCAAGGCCTAGAGTCCAGTGACAAGAAGTGGCCAGAGGATGTTCACGAGCAGTACTCAGAAGAACAATGGCCAGTTATTAACTATGAGAGATGCAGATCAAAACAAGAGAAAAGCGGCTCATCAATCACAAGAAGTCACCGCCCACCTAGCAGAGGGGCCGAGATGACAAAAGACGGAAGCAGGAGCGCTGATGCGCCTCCGGGGAAGCCGAACTTGGGTTCAATCCTTTCCTTATGCAGACAGATGGGCCAACCAGGGACCCCAAGTGAACTCAACGTCCATTAGTTAGCACAGCTGACTGCTGAGGATGCCAAAAAAAGCTCCTCGAGGAGACAATAAGCTATCGACAGGATAAATCGACCAGAAGACAGTATACGTGATGACTCGGCAACCTGTACAGAAACAACAGAAGGCTGACAATCCGAAGGAACAGTCAAAGGACAGACAGGCAAAGACCCTCTCCTCTGCAGAAGTGGGGATCCACGGGGCTGGAACACTGCACAGAACAGACTTTTTTGGATAGGGGAGCTTCACTTAACTTTCTCTCTCTCTCTCTCTCTCTCCCTTTTTTTGGTGAGGCAATCAAGGTTAAGTGACTTGTCCAGGGTCACACAGCTAGTAAGTGTCAGGCGTCTGAGGGCGGATTTGAACTCAGGTCTTCCTGCCTCTAGGGCTGGAGCTCTATCCAGTGCACCACCTAGCTGCCCCTCTCTCTCATTTTTTTATTCTTTATTATCAGAGGCAGCTTCCTGGGAGGAGAGATGGGGAGGGACACAGTGGGAAATGTACATTAAGTACAAAAGATAACAATAAGAATTCATTTTTAAAAAAGCGCTCCAGTAACATCCAAGCTGGAGTATGAGCTGCAGGCGGACGGGCAGACTTGCTGAATGACGCCAACAATACGCACATCTTTGATGGACCAGGTGGGAGCCTTGCATGGGACAGAAGACACAGGGTGAGATTCTGTCTGGAAAACTGCATCGTGGTGTCAGTGATCCCAAAAAGGCCCAGCCAAAGCCAACACTCCGCGGGGACGGGCACCTCACACCACCCTCTTGGAAGAACTACAAGTAATCCCGAAGGCAGCAGGAAGACCCACGCGGGCTTCCACGAGACACTGAGCCAGAAGAAATGGCACTAAAAACATTCCTTTCAGAGAGCAGGGATAAGAAGGTGTGGTCAGGAGGTCAAGAAGAGACCATAGCAGTCAGGCACCCTGCTAGAACTCTCCGCCCCAAGAAAGGAACCAGACAGTTTTGTGTCTGAGTTCTGAACACAGTACCTCGCACACGGTAGGCGTTCAACAAATGCTTGAAGTAAATCGTAAATGAAGGCGGCCTCCAACCTCTTTAAGCGTAGACCTTTTAGCGTTAAAAATGCAGGCCTAGGAGAGGGGGCAGAACAGAGTACTGAGCCTGGAGTCAGCAAGAAAAATGAATGTTAAAAGTGGTCCTCACGTTGGAAAAAATAAAGTACTATTTTAAAAAAAGAATCTAAGTTCAAATCCTCATCCTGGGCAAGTCACTTCACTGCTTCCTGCCTCAGGTACCTCAGCTGTAAAATGGGGATAACAGTGGCCCTAGCTCTCAGGGTCGTTGAGAATCAAGCAATCATAGCAGCTCCAGAGCACTTTGTAAACTCTAAGGTCTGAGTAATCTCTCGGTGCCCCCGGCCACTCGGACACTAAAAACTGACCCACACTGAAGCAGGTCAGACCCAGTCCGATCTCACCGATTCAACGATGGGGGCTGCCATCTGCCTCTCGGAAGCCCCTCCCCATCAGCCATGCTTGGTGCTTGGTTATCGCTGCCGCAGGCGTAGGGCCGGAGGGTGCTCCTGGGGCCAGATCTTCCAGAGGAGGGAGTCGATGCCCAGTCATGGGGCAGCAGCAGCAAGGTCAGAGGCAGGCCTTGAAGCAAGAGTCAGCAGCACTCTTCCCTGAGCCCCACTGTCCACCCAGCCCATGTGCTCCAGGGCACCCTGGCCGGACTCTAGGCTTCTTTCTGTCGGGGTCGTTCTAAGAAGGCGTCCATCTCAACGGTGCCCCTCCACGCCCAGGTGAGTATCTGGCTGCGGCACCTCCTCCACTGGCCTGGACGGGGTCCGCTGGGGTTTGCTCTACCTTATCTATTATTCGATGTGATGTTCTTGGATGGAGCCCAGCACTCCACTGCCACCCAGACCATGAACGATCCCTCACCACCGGTGGAGGCCGAGGCCATGGAGGCCTGAGACCCCACCCAAAGAGGGCCAGGGCAGGTACTGGTCTCCCTCCGTCCTCTGCCACCTGCCAGCACGACACACAGCCAATAACTGTCAGTCCGGTCACTCACGTTATGAATCCACTTAAGAACAAACTCTTAACTCGGTGGCAGCGGAGAGTGAGCACTGGGCTTGGAATCAGAGAGACCCTGTTCAAATCCAGCCGTAGACATTCCTCAGCTCTGTGAGCCGCTGCCTCAGTCTCCTCCTCTATAAAGTCGAGACAACAATGGCACCCCCTCACAGGGCTGCTGTAAGGCTCCCATGAGATAACCCACGGAAAGCACTGCAGAAATGCTGGCTAGCAGCAGCACAAAGCCACACAGCGCCATCTTGCCATCTTTTCTCAAGGACAGACCGCCAAGGCTAAGAGTCTATGAACTTGGGGGGCTGCTGCTATTATTATATTTCTAGTATTTTGATAACTGAGAGAAATGATTATTAAATAACTAATTGTTAATATTGGGGAGTCATGGGATTTATCCCCTACTGAAACCTTATTCTCTACCAGGCTGTGCCAACATCTGAAAGGCATAAACATTCTCTTCAATCTTGTTCAGAGCCCATCCAGGTTGGGGGGAAGGGTTCTACTCCTGTTTGAGGGGATAAATTCTTGGATTAGATCACCCAAGGCTGGGAGTGATTTGGAAGTAAATGACATGATCTCAGCCAGGTCCCCCAGGCCCTCATTAGAATAGGTCCACCTCTCATTATAATATTGATTCTCTCCCATTACTTGTCAACCAATCAGAGTCAACTGCCAGCCTTGGGAACACCTACCCTTCCAAGGACGTACAAGCATTGCGTGGATTCCATGAAGAGTCTTTGACATTGTCACTGACACCTTTTATTAACTATATGCTAGCATGATTAATAAAATGACTAATTACCCAGAAAATATCTCTCCAACTTTTTATGCATCACATAGCTGTATTTCAGTATAATTTGCTTCCATTATAATCCTATGTATTTAAAACGTGTCAACCTGTATGTAAAAAAATATTTAGAGCATCTTCTTGTGATAGCTAAGAACTGGAAACAGAGAGGATGCCCATCAATTGGGGAATGGCTAATCAAGCTGTGGTATACTATTGTGATGGAATATTATTGTGCTATAAGAAATGGCACAGAGGAGGCTCTTAGAAAAACCTGGAAAAACCTCCATGAACTGATGCAAAATGAAACAAGCAGAACTAGAACATTGCACACAGTGATAGCGATACTGTAGGATGATGTAGTGTGAGTGACTGAGCTCTTCTCACCTACACAATGACCAAAGGCAATCCCAAAGGACTCTCGGTGAAAAATGCTATCTACCTCCAAAGACAGATCTGAATGCAGATCAGAGCGTACTAGTTTTTACTTTCTTTTTTCCTTTTTTTGTCTGTTTTCTTTTACAACATGACTAATATGGAAATATGTTTTGCATGACTGAAAATGTATAACTTTTACTCAATTACCTGCCTTCTCAGTGAGGGAGAGAGTGAATGTGGAACTCTTTTAAGAAACAAATATTAAAAATTTCTCTTTACATGTAATTGAGAAAAAATAAAATTAAATGTAAGAAAAAAAACCCATGATTGTCAAGGCATCCCATAGACTTTACCAGACAAAAAGTTCAGGACATAAAAAAACCTCAGACCCCCTGGTCTCGAGACCAGGTGTCTCCAATACTGAGGAAAACGAAGGCAAGTGGCTTGCTTGACTTGGGGAGTTCTGAGCAGCAGCAGGGCTAAAGGGGCCTGGGTGTCCACACTAGGGCAAGCAGCAGGATGGAAAGCCCCTCAGCAAGGGTCAGCAGGACACACCAGCCCAGACTGGGAAAAAGCAGCCTCAAGCTTCGGCGCCCACGAGCACCGGGATGGGCCCATGCCAGCAGCTGTAATTCCGGCCTTGGGCAGAGAGGAAGATCCAGTCTCAAAAATCAAAACCCAAAAACCCCAGTCTCTTTGGGATATTCCTCTGACCTAGCAACTAGCCGGCATTGCATTGTTAAGGGCCCTGCCCAGACGTGGCAGCCTGGAAAGAGAACCGGACAGGGAGTCAGAGTTCTTGGCTCCCAATCTGGCCTCTTGGCCTCGTTATTAAAGCCTTTGGGCGTCTCCAACCCCTCCAGCTCACGGGCAGGCCCTCCACCAACAAAGACTACAACCCCCTCAATATCATGGCAGGCAAGTTCCTGAGCGGCTGTGGTCAGAAGTATTAATCCCCGACCTGGGGCCAAGACTCAGGATATAAACCTCTCTAAACCTGGCTAAGCTGCTCCTCCAACAGAAGACACAACCCAGCACAGGCAGAACTCTGTGAGGTGAGAAGAGGCAGGCAGATCTATTCAATGAGATCTCTCTAAAATGTGCTCTTGCCTTTAGATAAGCAAACAAATACAGTAATCACCACTACCAAACGGAGTTACTGATTAAACCTAAATTTACTTAGCTTCACTACATGAGAGTAGCCTTCAAACCAAGGGGATCCTTGCTGGTCTCCCCACACCAATAACAGCAGACGAACAGCAGTAGCACTAGGCTGAGCAACAGGATCCCTGCCCCTGGAGGGGTGGCTTCTGGGAAGACCACAGCTAGCATTCTCAGACCTCCGAAGAGTGGCTTCACCCTGCTCACCCCAAGGAGGGTTTGCAGCTGGGCCTCAGTTATCTCACAGGGGTGATGACAATTCTTGGTAGCAGGGTGACATGGGCAGACTTCAGCAGGTGCGTGTGGGATGGCCTGAGAGCCCCCAGCAGCTACGACAGTGGTCCAGATGGGAGGTGACGAAGGCCTACACCAGGGGACATGGGGGACCGGCGAAGAGGGGGTGTCCAGGAGAGATGTGGTACAAGTAGAAATGACCACACTCGGCAACAGATTGGCTAAGTGGGTGACTGTGAGCAAGGAGGCCGGAACAACATGGAGGTCACGGATCTGGTTGATGGGGAGGAAGTACAGGAAGGGAATGTTTGGAGAGAAGGATCATAAGTTGTTTTGGACACGATGAGTCCGAAATGCTAATGGGACACCCAGTTTGAGATGTTCAGCTCAGGAGACAGCACGGGGTTGGAGATGTTGGAGGCCTAGAGATGAAAACTGAACCCAGAGGCGCTGGGAGGTGGCAGGAATTGGGAGAGGGGGTGGTCTGAGACCCTAGGTTAGTCAATGGCAGCAGACCAGGCACAATTAGTCACAGATGCATATGAAGTGAGAATGAGGAAGACAGACACTCCCTGGCTAGGTTGAGAGAATGGGGCAATCAGAAGGAATGACAAAGGAGTTAGGCGTAGACACCTGGGAGGCCACAGACGAGCTACATATGAAGACTGAGGTGAACAGAACCAGGAGAGCCACTGACAAGGGGACTGCCACGCTCTGGGGCTCCAATGAAGCCAGCCCCCAGCGGTGGTATGAGGAAGTCCAAGAGAGAGGAGGGCAGCTTTGTGATGGCTGGGTGTTGTCGGATGGCCTTCTATGGGGCACACAGCAATGCGAGGAAACAACAGTGTCCACGATGAATTAAGGAAAAGGCTCCTTGGGCCCTGTGCTAACACCGACTTTTAAAATGATAAGTATCACTGGAAAAACAGCAAGAGATGAAGACAGGGGTCAAAGAGAGCAAGAGATCCTGGAAGCAGGAGAGGCTCTGGCCACACTGGGAAGTTCCAAAGACAGCCAGGCTGCCTCGATGGCTGCGCCGGAGCCCGGCTGACACAGGTATCACTGGACTCCCAGAAGTTAAAGAATCTAGAGGCCTGTTCACCACAGGGGATAGCAGAGGCCCCAGGGAGGATGGTCAGAGTGGGCAAGAAAGGAAAATTGGGGCCCAGGGGAGCCTGGTCCTGGCCAGGAGACGCTCCGGAGGTGGGAGTCCAAGCCTGGCACTCCCCTGGGTCCTTCAAGCAGAACAGGAGCAAGCACTCGTGAGAACCTTCTAAGAACTAAGCCCAAGTGCTCAGTCAGAGTAGAAAGAAGCAAAGATGCTGGGTCACATGGGTGAGAAAATCTTAAGGGCGGTAAGAGTCTCAGAGAGGCCCTTTCTGTTGAGACTAGTCACATGGTATTGGGGGGGGAACAGTGATGGGGGGAAGAGAGACAGAAAGACAGAGGAGAGGAGAAAGAGGGAGGAAGAGAGAGGAAGGGGAGATAGGAAGAGGGAGGGAGGAGGAGAGAAAAAGGAGGGGGCAGAGGGAGGGGAGGAGAGGCAGGAAAGTGATAGAGGAAGAAAGAGAAAGACATAAAGGTAGAGTGGGAGAAAGGGAGAGACATAAAAATAGAGTGACACTGAGAGGAGATGGGGGAGGGGGAAGAGAGAGAAAGGAGAGGACACACAGATTTGGCAGCCTGTCTGAAACTAGATAGGGCTTTGATGTGTAAGACCTTATTAAACTCCGTAAAAAAAATCATCTGAAAACGGGGTGTACCAATCGAATCTGATCCAAGGTGGCAAATCTGCCTGCAGGATTCTGCAGCGGACATTCTGCGAAGGGCAGCAGGGAAAATCACGCCCAGGAGCAGCGCCTGGTGGGCTCCACCTTTTGTGAAAATGATTCCAAAACACAGTGTCTGAAGGGCCCCATTACAGGGCTCCTGGATTTGTCATTGTGCAGTAAAACAACACTCGCGAGTTCCACTGTATTTTACGAAAGAGAAATTAATGATCGGCTAAAGGACAGTAAGTATTCAATAATCAGAAGCGTGAAGGATGAGTGTTCACCTCACAAGTGACCAAGCCAAATCAGACCCCAGTCTGTCAGCCAGCATTAATAGGAGCCTAGTATGCACCAGGCTCTGTGCTGGGGGCTGGGGAGACAAAGAGGCAAAAGCGAGGGGCCCCTGCCCTCGAGGAGCTCACCTTCCCAGGAGGGGACAACACATAAACACCAACAAAGAGAAGGGCACCGGCCTTAAGGGGGATGGAAAAGCTCAGTAACATGGCAGTAAAAGGTCAGAGCGTGGCAAGGGCTCTTCCCATTGAGCACACTGATATTACAGGATGTAACCACAGACCCAAGCTCCAAAGGATACGCTGAAAAAAATCATCTAATTCAGGATCAAACTAAATCTAACATGACCCAGATAAAGAGGCAGAAAAGCAGGAGCTGAAGGCCTTTTCAATGAAAACCAGAGATCAAATTCGCCTCACAAGGGCAGCTGGTCCAGGCTTCAGGCAAGCCGAGACCTCGGGCATTCAAAATCAAAGGTCTCACCCTGCCGCCCAATCACCACCATGCACATGTCCTCAGACCCAGACACCACCTTCACTTCTCCCTGGCTGCCCGTCTCTGCACTCGCCTCATGGTCCTTCTTGAAACTTTTCCCTGGAAGGTCCCAGGAATGCCTCCCTCTGACTGCAGAGTGGGGAGCCCTCCAAGAATCTCATCATCCCCCCAAACCTCTCCAAAGTTATCAGCGCTCTTTAGCTGCCACACTCAATGGCCTTTTCTCCGTCCTCATCTCCTTGGCCCCTCCACAGCTTTTAATGCTGCAGTTCACTCTCCTCTTCATACTCTCTTCTCTCTGACACCCCTCGAGCTCTCTCCTGGTTCTCCTCCACCCTCTGACCGCTCCAGATCACACCCTCTAACCTCGGGTGCCCCTGCGGTTCTGTCCCGCACCCTCTTCTCTCCCAAGTCTGTACTACTTCGCTTGGTGATCTCATCAGCTCCCCAGATTCAAGTATCATCTTTATGCTCATAACTCTCCTGCCCCAGTCTTTCTGTTGACCTCCAAACCTGCATCTCCAACTGCCTACTGGACATCTCAGCCTGGATGTCCCACAGACACCTTAAACTCAACACGTCCAAAACAGAGTTCATTCTCTTTCCCTCTGAACAACACCCCCCCCCCCCCCCCCGGTACGATAGAGGGAACAGGCTCCCAACCTAGGAGTCATCCTGGACTCCTCACTATCCCCCACCCCCAACATTCCAGTTGTTGCCAAGGCCCGTGGACTTCACCTGGGCAGCATCTCCCCAACACTGCCACCCCCTAAGTGCATCCCCTCATCACCTCCTACCTGGATGACTACAATAGCTGCTGGGGGGAGCGGAGGGTCTGCCTGGAGTCTCCTCCCACTCCAGTCCATCCTCCACTCAGCCCCCAAAGTCTGATCACCACCTACTCAGTGAGGGGCTCCATATTCCCTCCAGGAACAAATACAAAGCCCTTTATAACCTGGCCCCTCTCCTACCACCCTCCTCCCCACCACGGGGGCACATGGGCCTCCTGGCTATTCTGCCTACTGACTTCCTTGGCTTCCTTTAAGCAGCACCTAAGCTCTCCTCCTTTACAGGAAGCCTTTCCCAATCCCTAATTCTGGTGCCTCTGCCTGTTCATCATTTCCCAGTCATCCTGTATAGAGCTGTCTTTGAACCTATCTGTTTGCATGTCAGACTGGACACTCCTTGAGAGTAAGGGCTGTCTTCAGCCTGCACATAGCACAGTGAAGGCACTAGACACCTTCACTGACGGATTCCCATGTTGAACACAGTGCCTAGCACATGGGAAGTGCTTAATAAATGCTTGCTAACTGACCACTACTAGGCCAATACCTCAAAGAGACCAAAGAAAGAGGAAAGACCCACATTTACCAAAATGTTTACAGGAGCTCTTTTTATAATGACAAAGAACTGGAAACTAATAGGGTGCCCACAGAGTGAAAAAAGGATGACTGCGTAATGAACATTCAGATCACAATCTTACAGCCTATAAGACATAGTAAGGCGTGGTAGCTCCCACCAGCCTGTCATCTCTAGGCCCGGGGATTGCTGGAGCTCAGGCTGCTGGCCTGTAGTGGGCAAAGCAAAGCTGGCACCGAGCCAGTGGGGGGCAAGCTGCCTATGGAGAAGCAAGTCAACGCTTTGGTCAATCACCGGTGGGACGAGGCCAGCTCACTCATGGAAACCTAGGAAGATGCACTTGGTAAGACTTCGAACACCACCACAGCCAAGGCAACCTCCAGAGACCACTGGAATTGCAGACGAAGCTGTACCCACCTCCCCTGGGCAGAAAGGTGAGGTACTCGTGGCACAGACCGAGACCAGCAGGAAGGGGTGGGTGCAGGAAATCTGGGCCAGGGGCTTTTGTTTTTTTTTTCATCACAAGTGGGTAGTTGGGAGGGAGAGTGAATAAATGCTTGTTAGCTGAACATTTTTAATGAGGAAATAGAAAAGGGGGGGAGGGGGGTAATGACAGGGTTTGATTTAGAGGAAGGTAGGCAGCTGATCACCACCTGAACATTCATTAAATGGCTCCACTTCGTGGTATTAAGGCGTGAGCAGAGAGGTGCTCTCACCTCTGCAATTCACTAGAGCAAATGACATCCGTAAAAGCCCGAAGGTCTCCAAAGCCTTTACATACATCGGGGACAAAACGTACATTATATGCCTCCAATCTACTCCACCCCCAACCAGGTACCAGAACCTAGGGTGCCCGGAGCCGGGTGAGCTGGGCTCTCTTAGCCTGCCTGCTCTGTAAGAACAGCGCCTCCATCTCCGGGTTGTTTTAAGGATCAAAGGAGAGAATACGGTAAAGGAAGAGCTGGCTGCTGTCCGCACGCCCCTCCGCAGCTCCCTCACCGTCCAGGGCTCCCCAGCTCTCCTCTGCTCCGCCCCCTGCTGCGCTGAACACCCCCCCCAGGGCATTCTCTGGGGCTCGTCGTGGGGGCACGCCCCCGCCCCACACGACCAGGCACCCGTCTAAGTGGCCTGCCGTCTGCTCGGAGCCAAACAACCACCTCCCCATTTTCCGGATGAAGACACGGAGGCTATGATAGGGAAGGTGCCCGCCCACGGCGCCAGATCTCTCCCGAGTAGGAGTTCAGGCCTCAGCCGGGCTCAAAGACATTCAGACGAGTGCGTGACCTTGGCCGGCTCTAGCCTCAGTTTTCCCATCCGGAGCTCGAGGGCCCTTGGCCGCGCTCCGATCTCTCAATGCACGGATGGGGAAACTGAGGCCAGGAGGGGCGGAGGGCTCGGAGCCCGCAGGCCTTCCCGGAGAAGGGGACGGGCATCCGCGGTCCCGGGAAGGGCAGGGCCGCACAGAGTGGCGCAGGGCAGAGCAGCAGGCCTGGCCAGGCCGGGCCTCGGGCCTCGGGCCTTGTTCGTCCGCCCCTGCGTCCCCTGGGACCGACCCAGGGCGACTCTATGGTGCCCGAGCGGCCCCGTCGCTCCCACGTGACCGGCCCGGGCCAATGGCAGCCGGCCGCCGGCCATAGAGCGCGCCGGAGCTGGGGCTAGAGCGGCCCCGCTCGGTGCCCCCGCCCTCCCCGAGCGCTCAGCCGACTCGCTGCTGCCGCCATGTTCCTGGAGGAGGAGGCAGCAGCCAGCCAGGGCGTCCCGATCTGGCCGTCCCCTCTCCTCCTTCACCTTCCCCTCCGGAGAGCAGTCTTAAGGGACCCCCGAGCGGAGGCTCCGGTTTCCTCTCTCCTTCGCTCCCCTCACATTACCTTCTCTGCTCTCTCAGCGCAGGGAGACCCAGCTCATACGGTGGAGGCTGTGTCGATACAGGAGCGAGCCGCCATCTTGGTAAAGGAGAAGAGGCTACGCTTGACCCCCCCCAAGCCTCTATATGGCCAGCCACCTCGGGAGGGACACGGCGCCTGCGCGGGGGGCGGGAAGCAGAGCGGAGAGGGAGAGGAGAGGCGGAGGCAAACGGCGTGGGCCGCGCCTGCGTACTGGGCCATCTAGCTCACCCAGGGAGGTGAAGGGGACGGGGCAGGGGTGGGGGAGAGAGAAGGGAGGGGCCGACGGGCGGAGCTTAGACCGAGACGGGCTGCTCGCGCGCGTGCGTCTGTACGCAGGGCGTGCGTGAGGCTGCGCGCTCGCGCCTACAGCTGGGCTGGGTCAGATCGGTTTCTCGGCATCTGTGCGTGTGGTACGCTCGGCCGTTCGTTCTCCTCATCCCGCGCGGTAAGGGAGACCCTCGGGCCGCCGGGGGTACGTCCGCACCGGCTCCTCCTCCGTCGCCAGAGGGGCCGCGGGCGAGGCCGGAGCAGCGGCCCGACCCTGCCCCGTAGTCCGGGAGGCGAGGAGGGGGCCCTCGGACGGGGGAGGGGGAGGGGGAGGGGCGGCAGGGAGCGACTTCCGGCCGCTCCCCTCTCTTTCTTGGCCCTTCGAGGCCTGGGTGAGGGATCCCCCCCGCGAGTGGGGAGGGGTCCCGGGGGTCGCTCTGGGCCGAAAAGAGCAGGGGCGGTGGGGGCGGGGCTGAGCGCCCCGTGGCTGGACCGGGGCCTGCGGGCGCCGAGTCTTGGGTGGGAGCCGCCCCCGCAGGCTCTTCTTTCTGCGTCCCTCGGCTCCCGCGTGGGCTTTGGCGGCCCCGAGGTCTCGGAGGAGACCACGCCCCCGCCCCCCCAGCGCAAGCCCCCGGGCAGCACACCCGGCACTTAGTAGGCGCCTCGGGCAGCCCCTCCACGCCCCCCGGGCCTCGGTTTCCCTTATGAGCCGCTCGGGCCGGAGCGCGTAGAAAGGCTGGCTTGGGACGTCCCCAGTACATCTCCATTGTGGTCCGTCTTCACAAAGAGCTCTCTGTTCCTGGTGCTGCTGGTCAGTGCCCGTCTGTCCGTGACCCCGTGGGGGGTTTTCTGGGCGGAGTTCCTGGAGTGGTTTGTCCTTTCCTTCTCCAGCTCATTTTACAGATGAGGAAACTGAGGCAAACGGGGTGAAGTGACTTGCCCAGGGTCACCCAGCTGCTAAGTGTCTGAGGCTGGATTTGAACTGAGGAAGATAAGTCCTCCTAAATCCAGGCCCAGTGCTCTGTGCACTGTACCACCTGCTGTTCTAGTGGTGACCCATTTGACAGAACCAAGGATCTAGGTGGCAGGAACTAATTTTCCGGGTCTTTCTAGCTTGGAAGATCTAAAGGAGACCAGCAGAGGTAGCTGCCTGCTTACCCTTTCTAACCCAAATGTGATTCAGAGGTTTCCTTATCTGTAAAATGAGGGGATTGGACTCCTGGCCTTGAAGGACCCTTGGCTTTTTAAATCTGTGAGCCTTTCAATCCTTAAAAGATGACGGTGAAGGCCAGACTGGAAGCAAGACAGACGGATGTCTGGTTAGAAGTCGGTATTGCCAGACTAGAATTCCGTAGAGATTAGTGCTGGCTAGATAACACTGGAGGGTCATTGGCATAGAGGTCATAATTGAATTCATGGGAGCTAATGAGAACACCAAGGAAGAACTAGTAACCGGGATGAAAAGACTGCCCTGCCTTCATAGGAGTCGGCTCTTGAACTGAATTTTGAAGAAAGCCATGGATTTGCTGAGGCAGCCTCTACGGTCAGAGACCAAAGAAGGGTCTAGGCATCTCCACTAGATCACCTTGGAGTCACCAAACCAGGGACATTTGTATTTGCTCTTTGGGACAAGAGGGAGCCATCGATTACTTCCTGATTAACCATGGTTTAGAGCTGAGCTTTAGGAACATCTACCCTCTGCGGAGGGTAGATTGGAGAAGGGAGAAACGAGTAGGAAGATCAACGAACAAGCTGTTACTTGAGTCCAGGCAACAGGTGAACTAGGGAGGTAGCCTCACAAAAGAAGCAGGGAACATTTGTTAAGTACCTACTGTGGCAGTCCCTGCTCTTACCAAGCTCACAGGCTAATGGGGAAGATAAATTGGAGATAATTAAATCAGGCAGTGAGTGGTAGGATAGAAAGTCTAAGAGGAAAAAAATGAGATTATCTCATTGTGATTGACAGTTAATCAAAGAAGAATAAGAGGATTGCCAGCAACCATGAAGTCTGAGATTGGACAGCAGAAGTTTGTGGTGGACGTAGTCTGCTTTGTTTCAGGACTTAGCCCCACCAGCACTGCATCAGTCAATGAGTAGTCTCAGAGTAGGTGTAGGGATAATGTAGGGATCGGATTCAGCAAAGACATGTCTGCCTAAAGGTCAGGGAAGCAGGGGGTCTGAGGATATCTGATTGGTCAATCAGAGAATTAAGATTTGGGGGGAGGGGGCAAGAAGTGAGGCCAGAGGTAGGGGTAATGGCCTTGATTAGCAGAATGAGGTGGAAAGGGAATTCATTGCATAGTAAGTAGGAACATTTGATTGAGGAACAGGGGAGGGATGAAAGGACAGGAATGTGTGGATTTTAAATATACGAAGGTAAAATAGTTATTGGTGGTGGTCAGATCAAGGTTATAACCATCTGTGATTGTGACAGAGGTCATGGGTTCAAAGGGACACCACCACATCTGTTGAAGTCCCCATAAGGCTGAGAAGTGGTTTGAAGAGGAGTGCTGCGAACTAGCTAGTGAACTTGGGGATGGGATAGGGTGGGGTGACCCCCAAAGTTGGACGCAGTGCTGAGGGTAGGCGGCAGCACAGCCACCAGCTTTCTGGATCAAGGAATATGCCACATCTTGATTTTTGTTTTACTAAAATTTGTCTTCAGTTCTCTATATTAAAAGGTACAAGACCCATTTTCTGCTAATACTAAGACTGCAAAGCTTTTTTATTTTTGGATTTTAAGAATTTTCAGAGGCTCTGGGATTGAAACAGCTATCAAAAGCTTTAGCTTGTTTCTGACCATAAAAAACTGACTTGTCAGCAGGGGTTTTTTCCCTGTCACAGATCATGAAGACAACAGAAGAAGAAACAGCTACTACTCACAGGTGTCAAAGGCCTGGGATTTTTATGCCAGTGTGGAGTATTGAATAGTCAGGTATATGGCATATAATACTAAACATTGGAGCCCAGTACTGTTCTGTGTGTTCTGGGCCTCTTTGGGTTGGAAAGTTAGGGTAAGGGGTGCCCGACAGCCTTGAGGGCAGATCTGAGAAATCAGAAGGGGGCTGTATAGGTGCCCAGTCACTTCAAGTTCCATTCTCCTGGGAATGAATATACCAGCCCTAAAATGGAGATAATGTTGGGGGGAAGGTGCTTATTCCCCCTTCTAGTAATGTTAGAAGTAGCTTTCCTTTATATAGCACGTGTGCTTTGCAAAGGGCGTTGCATAGATTAGCTCCTTTGGTTCTCTCACCAGCCTTGTGAGGCAGGAGCTTGAGGCCTTCCAAGACCTTTTTGGATCTTCCCACAATACAGAGAGGTCCCTCTTGGCTTGTGATAAGGTGTTTGCCCCCGTACTAAAATCACTCCAGACTGCCCTGTAATGACTGATTTAAGTTCAGCAAATGTATTAAGGGCCCTATTGTGTGCAAGACACTGATGTGCAAAGGTGAAATCAAGCCACAATCTCAAATCCAATGAGATTATAATCTATGAGGTAGTTGAAACTTGTACAAAAATAGCTGTAATATGAAATACAGAATGTGATAAATGAAAAGGAGATATCCAGAGTGCTATGAACAGGTACAGAAGAATGTTTTTCTGCTGGCTCCAAAGCTGCAACTTGAAGGAGGGTGCGGTTTTGCCAGGCGGAGCTGGTATGTGATGTGGTCAGTGTGGCTTCATGGAGACTCAGTCCTGCCAGGCTGACCTTGTGACAGGGCTGCTAGCATAACCCATTGAGGTGCACACGTACATTTAGATCGGTGAAGTCTCTTACAAAGTTTCTCATTTACGAATAAAACAGGGATTAGATGATGATGTGTCTGAGATGAGCCGAGAGCCGGTTGAATGAGTGGTTTAGGAAGGTTGTCGTCATTAGATCTGTAGCATCTTGGGGAGAGAGGGGTCTCTCATGATCTCTGTGGCCTTGTGCTTTTCAGAATTTTTACTGATAATTTGAATGGCCTGTTAGTCCAGTCTTCAGGTGACTGCATTCAGAGAAGGGATGGAATAAAAAGCAGATTAAATTCAGTAAGGGGAAATGTAGAGTTGTGCACCTAATTATGAAAAAAGATTTCAGAAATCCAGGGTGAGTGGAGCATAGTGAGACAAGAGTGCTTGTGAAAAAAAGTTCAGAGAGGTCCAGTTTGTGGCGAGCTCACTGTGGTTCCACAGTGTGATATGACAGCCAGAGACCCTGATTCAATCCTTGATGTACCGTGAGAGCCCTACTCCGACCACATCTGCGGGACTCCATACTCCTTCAGCACCATGTTCTACGACAGTCACCAACAGGCTGGACTGCGGCCAGAAGAGTCACAAGCATGTCAAGAGGGATGGTTAACATGCCATCAGAGGCTCCGTTGGAGGAGTTGGGAATGAGAAAACCTAGAGAGGGCAGGAGAACAATTGTCACGGATCGTGGATGAGGTTGTGTATGCCTGGAAAGCCGTGAAGCCCAGAAAGGTCACTTAGTAGAAGGACTCCCAGACCTGTTCTGCTGGGCCCTCAGGGTGACAGTAGCGGAATCTTCCAGCAGAGGCAGGATCACTACGTGTGAGGAATGCTTTAGAAAGGCTTCTTCCAGGGCCCGCTGGATGAGACGCCTCTGAAGCTCTTGCCAGCTTGGAGAGGTGGCACAGACGAAGAAGAGGAGAGGACGTGAATTAGGGCACAGTCACTAGTGGTGTGCCTAGCCTGGGGAGCAGGTGAAGCTGGGTGGTTGGCCGGAGATGAAGTTGGAGCCCAGTGGCGGGAAAGAGCAAACACTGGCAAGGCGTTGCGTGTTACTCAGTGAGCAAAAGGGACGAGAGCAGAGCATTAGGATATCTGCACAGGGAGCGTTCCGCTGATGGGAGTGGGAAAGAGGTGGTGGGGAGTGCCTGTGAGTCCTAGCTGCTCGAAAGGTGCGACCTTTCTTCGAGCTTTGCTTAGGGGACAGATGAGCTGCAACTATGTGCTCTGCACCAGTGGGGTCCAAAGGGAAACGAGACCGTCCCCGGGACCCTAGGATCTGATCAAGGGGAAGTGCGCACAAATGAAATGGGAAGCACATTAGACTATGATAAATGAATAGAGGAACCAAAATGCTGTGTGCAAGACACTGTCAGGAAAACGGAGATGGCAAGTGAGATTAGGCCTCCTTCGGTGCTCCCAGCGCAGCTGCCCATCTGGTGACTGGCCCCCAAACACTCCCAACTCACTGCAAGAAGTAGCAGCCCCCGAAAAGGGACAGAGAACAGGAGGGCAAGGATTCCTCCCCTCGCCTGTGCTCAGAAGCAGAGCCACTGTGGTGGTCAAAGCCAAATTTCCTTCCTTCCTAAGACCACAAAGAAAATTGTGCTGAGGCTCGAGTGTTTTGAGGCCAACCCCAGAGCAAAAAGGGTGCTGGCCATTAAGAAATCTAAGCATTTTGAACTGGGTGGGGACAAGAGGAAGGGCCCAGCAGTTCACTTATGCACTTCTTTTTGTTGTTTTCATAAGAAAAACAAGTAAAATGTTGGAGGTAACAAAAAGGGGGGGGGTATCAAAATTGAAAGGGACCCCAGAAAACCACCAACCCAACACATCTGAATAAGAATCCTCTATAGCATTTCAAAAGTCATTATCCAGTCTTTGAAGATTTTCACTGGGAGAAACCCAAAACCACTGGAGATAGGCATGGACCCCTTCTCCAAATAATGTGTGGTGGTTTTTGTTTTTAAATTAAATTTTACAAGATCAGCCTTCCCTCTCCCATTGAGAAAACAAGAAAAACAAAACTCCTTTTATAAGCATGTATAGTCAAGCAAAACAAATTTCCACATTGGCCATGATTATAGTGTGTGTGTGTGTGTGTGTGTATTTCTTAATCTGTGCCATGAGTCTTATCACCTCTCTGTCAGGAGGTGGCAGCAGATTTTATCCTGAGTCGTCAGGACTTGTATTTGGTTGTCATTGTGTTGATCAGAATTCCCAAATTTTCAGAGTTGTTTTAATCAGCTGGGATCCACCTTCTTGTTTGAGCCCAAGCTACCCCCTCTCCCACCGCCCCCACCCTGCCTTAAACACACACACACAATACATGTATAATCAATCAAATTGACTGTGGCCTAAAAATCTTTTTCTCATTCTTCATTCTGAATCCTTCTCCTCTGTCAGGAGGTGAATAGTGTATTTCATCATTGGTCCTCTGGAATCCTGGTTGGTCTTTAGCACTGCAAAGAGTTCAGAGCAATAGTATTTCATCTCATTTATATACCATAACTTGTTTAGTCATTCCCCAGTTTGTGGGCCACTCCATCAGATTTCCGTTCTTTGTCACCTCAGAAAGAGCTATAAATGTTTCTGTAGATCCTTAGAATTTGTTTTACTTATAAGTAATCCCTCCCTTAATTCTCCCAATTCACTTCTCCCCTTTCCCTTCTATTTCACTGTCCAGTAAAATGTATTTCTGTACCCAGCTCTGTGTGTGCATTCTTCCTTCTTTTGACCAGTTCAGATGAAAGTGAGGTTGAAAGATTAGCCACACATCCCCTTCCTCCTTGTCTATATAGATGTCTACTTGTGCTTCCTGATGTGAGATAATTTCCCCTAATCTTCCTTTCCCTTCCCCAATGTATTCCTCTACCTCTCTTTCTCCATTCGCCTCTTAAGATCGTGTCATAACAGAACCACTCCCAGGCCTTTTCTGACTAGGCTTCCTCTGTCGACCCTGATGATGATAGAGAAATGGGAGGATGGCATCGTTTCCCCATGTTTGAACATAAGCAGTTTGTCCTCTAGTCCTTTATTATTGTCCATTCATGTTTTCTTTTTTATGTTTCTCTTTACTCTCCTGTGTATGAACTTTAAGTTTTTCCACAGCTCTGGACTTTTCTTCCAGAATGCTTGGAAGTTCTCTATTTTGCTAAAAGTCCTTTTTTTTCCCCTCAGCATTGTGCTTAGTTTTGTAGGGTCAGTTATTCTTGGCTCTACGCCCATGTCCTTTGCCTTGTGGAATGTCATATTCCAGCCTCGCTGTTGTTTATAGGGGTAGCTGCCAGTTCTCCTACGGTGCTGCCTTTCAGGAGCTCACAGCTTCTTCCTCTTTCCACTTTGCCTTCTGGCTCTGAGAGATTCGGGTAGTTTTCTTTGAAGATTTTTGGAAACACGATGTTTAGGCTCCTATGAGCCATGGGCTCCAGAGAATCCATTGTTATTAAATGTTTTCTCCTCATCCGTTGTTTTTGCACTGACGTACCCGACATTTCCTTCAGTCGTTCCATGGTGTTTCATGGCGTCCCGTTCATTTGGCTCCTTCACGTTTTCAGGGAGTTTGTTGCTGAGCCAGGTTTTGTCTCTCTTGTGTCACCTGTTGATCTCATTGCCAGTTTTTCCTCAGGTGCCCTCATTCCGTTTATAAAAAACATTCTTAACTCTTTCCCAGTGTTGCCTCATCCCTCCCACATACTCTGCGTTTGTGCCTGAGCTGTGCTTTGGTCTGAGGTTTTGCTCGTAGGTGTTCTGGGGTCATTCTCCTCTTCTCCATCTGTGTCTGGAGGGTCCCTGTCACATTAGTTCTGAGCTCCTTGTGGTGAGGTTCCTGCCTTGTTTGCCCATTCTTTTAGCCTTCTTCCTCACTCTGGACTTGATGTCAGGGCTTTGCTTTGCAGCACCTGTGGAGGGAACATCTGGGCTGCCTCCTGGTGCTGTTTTTTTGGTGTATTGAGTGTTGCTTCTGTGGGGTCTCAGGGCCAGGCTAGTGTTTCGTGCTCCCATCCAGGGCAGAGTCGGATTGCTGCCTCCAGATCTGAGCTCTCTGAGTTCCTGACCCGGGTTTGGGGCTGAACGTGAGAAGATGCTGCTGCTGGCTTAGAGCAGCCCAACTGTAGGCTTGCCTTTGGACAGGGATTCCTGCCCGAGCGATTCTTCTGCAAACTGGGTTAAACTTTGGAAGCCCTGCTGTGCTCTTGGAGTCTGAGCCATGCCTGTCTGCCCACCCACCTGCCACAACTGCTGCTGTTGCTGGTTTCTGAGCTTCCTCCTTCCCTGCCTGGGAATACTGTGCCTGTGTGTAGGTCCCCTTCTTGCTCTGCCCTCACTCTTCAGCCCGGGATGGGGCAGGCCACAAAACTGCTGGGTGGCCATTGTCCTTACTGCAATGTCTGAGACCTTTTCCTGCCCTTGTGCAGAGCCTCTTCCTGGATGACGGAGTGATTCACGTAGCCTGTTTCTGGCCCTAGACTTCCCTGTGTGTTCCTCTACCCCACGTTGGTCTGGACAAGGTACTTACCGCAGCCTCTCTGGGCATCTTCTAGGTCTGATTGTAGGAGCTCACTGCTCAGCTTCCCAGCTCTGTGCCATCTTGGCCCTGCCTCCCCGGAATGATGTTTTTAAAACACAAAGGAAACCAATTGGGTTGAAATACACACAGTTATCACAATATTAAAAGGGGGGGGGCAGCCTCAGGCTGAAAACCCCTCCTCTGACCCTTAGGAAATGTCCCCCTCTGTCAAGTCTAAATTTGGCTTCTTCAGCGTCCACTCCTCACTGCTCCTGTTTCTGCCCTCTCCTGTAGGACAAGGAGCTTACTTCCTAAGGGAATTCTCTTGATGAACCAAAAGCAGATTATTGCCTGTAAAGATTATTTCGTTCTGAAATGCCCCTCTTCCGCTGTTCTGACTGGGAAGGGCCCGAACCTCATCTTCCATCCTGCCAGCTTGGCTCCTGGCCTTAGCTGCTTTCCCTCTCCATCTTGTGACCCTCTTCTCCCACAGGTGAGTTCTTCCCAGAACCTTCCTTCCTGAGGAATGCCCCAGACGAGCCATCCTTTGTTCTCCGTCCTCATCCCCCTGGTGTGTGTGTTATTATCTTCCCCTGATCGAATATAAGCACCCTTAGAGCAGGAGCGGTCTCTGCTGGTGTCTGTCTCCCTGTGTCTTAGCAGTGTCTGGCACTTAGCACTTCGAATGCTTATTGACTGAGCGAGGAATGTGCTTCCGCCTCTTCCCTCTTTGGTCTGTTTATAGTACTGCTGCTTGAAGCAAATATCATTGGTAATCACACATATTTAGATTCCAAAGTGCCTAGAAACTTCCAGAGTAATTGGCATTTTAAAACAAGTCAGTTCAGGTAACACTTCCTAGTTCAGGTAACACTTCCTACTATGTATCAGTCTCCTGTTTACTCATCTGAATCAGTGATCTCTTTGATTGGGGATGAGCATGGAGGCTGGAAGGAAGATCTGAGTTCAAAGCTGACCTCAGACACTAGCTGTGTGACCCTGGGCAAGTCACTTAACCTCTGTTAGCCTTGATTTTCTCGACTGTAAAATGGAGTTACTAATAGCACCCAACTCACAGGGCTGTTGTGAAGATCAAGTAAGATAATATTTGTAAAAAGTGCTTGGCATGGTGCCTAGCACAAACATAGTAGATGGCTGTATAAATATTTATTCCCTTCCATGCCAGACCATCTTGAGCAACTCTTGTCCAAATCCTCCCATGACTTTGTCACAGGAAATCCACCCCAGCATACTAGAGATGTTCCTCGATTTCTTCTCATTGCCAGAGCCCTCTGGTTGTCTGCCTGTCATCTCTTACCACATGACCAGTCCATCTTCTTTTCCTGTGTAGTTCCTTGATTTTGTTACTGTCCTTCAAAGCTTCTCAGTTAGATTTTGCAGGCTGTTCATGACCTTTATGCACCTCTCCGTTGTCCTCTATTCAAAGTACATTTTTTTAATTCTTTGGAGACTGTTGTATATCATGCCAAACACCAGCAGCAAAATGTTGGCATTAAAAAAAGTGGGGCTTTGTTTCCATAGGCAGATTGGAATCGTTAAAGGAACTAGACAGTTTCCCAGAGGTAATCCAACTTGCTTTCTTCCTTTTTAATTTTGAGTCCAATTTGTCCATCCAAATGCATGTCGTAATCTGGATAGTAAACATTTATCTACTTACACTTAGCTTTTCCAAGAGGGTAGTTAGGCTATACTCTTGAGTGTCAGTGGACAAAAGCATCTGGAGGATCTCTGGACTCTGCTCTGAACCTCCTCCATGTTACTGGTGAGCACCTTTGTTGTCATTGAGTGGTAGGGTCATTTTTCCATCATCTTTCAAGGACTCTTGTAATAACAAGCTGGGTCTTACTCCAGAGTGATAAAGGTGTGATCTGTTGTTGAATGTCCTGAAACACTGTCAAGCTCTGCTGCTTCTTTCTGCCTCATGAGACCACCGGGCCCATCATTGTCCATCCTGCTGCCTGAGGTTTCACAAGTAAGTTTATATTCTGACCAGTGAGCAAGTGCTGCCCTTGGCCACCATTTCCCTCCACTTGGCAAGTGTGTAAAGCATTGGCTGTGGCCCATGTTGTCTGGACTTTTTTCAGGCTTATCTTAGGGCAGTCAAATATCTGTGAAATTGTTGTTATCGCTGTATCTGCTGTTTTCAGGGCTGAGCTGCTTTACTTAAAGGGCTTCTCCTTTTCCTCATTATTTCTCCCCGTAAGAGCTCACATTTATACAGCACTTTAAACTCACAACAACCCTGTTAGGTAGAGGCTGTTCTAAGAAGCCTAAGAGAAGATAAGTGGCTTGCCCAGGGTCACACAGCTAGTAAAAGTCAGAGGTACGATTTGAACTCAGGTCTTCCTGTCCCAGGAATATCCATCTCTGGATCCTCTGTGCCACCCAGCTGCCTGCTAAGGAGGTCAACAGGCATTGGACACAGACACTGATTGGGGGTTGTGAGCAGATTGTCCAAGGCACCAACCCCAAAGAGGGTAGAACAAGAAAAGATTTCATGTCCAGCAGGCACTTTGACAAAACAGGTTCCCCATGCAGTCTCTCTAAAGAGGATGGAATGAAGGGTAGGCACCAGTGGCGAGCTTTATCACACCTCTTGCTCTTGTGACCTCAAGTGATCAGGTCCAGTAAGAAAGGGGCCATCTTTAGGTGGTATAGATTATTATATGGAGACTGTACTGTTTTCTTCTGACTCATACTGCCCAGAAGCTTCAGAGCTTTCTAAAAGGTGTATTCAGAATTCCAGACATTCCAGAAGTCATTTTCTAACACTCTGGTTTTTCAGTGGTCATTTCAGTCCTTTCTGTTTCGCTGTCATCTTTTATGCCTAGAGCAGGATCCACAGACCTAAGAGTGGATAAAGATTGTGAATAGATTTGATTGCCTGTCCTTTTCTTGTTCCCTACTGGAATCTGGGTGCCATATGGCCATTGCAGATGTTTCCTAGAGTAACTTAATCAGCTCCCATGACTTTAACTACGGATCTTCAGATCTCTAGTCCTGGGCTCCTCCCTAAACGTCAGTCTCTCAGCTCCCCAGTTACCTATGGGGCATTTCAGACTCGATATTCTGTAGGTATCTCAAACTCAACATTTCTAAAACTGAACTCAATCTTCTCTCCCTCTTCCCCTTCCAGACTGCCACAATTTCTATTGAAAGCTCCACTATCCTTTGTCTCCCAGGCTCGGCATTATCCTGGTCTCTTCAGTCTCTCTCACCCCACATGTCCAGTCAGTTGCCAGATCTTTCTCTTTCTCTCCACCCACATGGCTACCGTTTAGCCCAGGCCCTAGTTACCTCTCACCTAAATTATGGCACTAGCCTCTTAATTGGTCTCCCTGCCTCAAGTCTCTTACCACTTAAATTCATCTTCTATATTGCTGTCAGGGTAATTTTTTGTATGCATAGATATGACCGTGACCTTCCCCTGCTTACTCAGCTCCAGAGATTTTATATTGCCTCTAGGATCAAATATAAACTCCTCTCTTTAGCTTTTAACCTGACCCCAGCCTACCTTTCCAGTCTCGTTGGACATTCCTACCATCTAAAGTATCCTTCTCTGTCTTTGAGCCATCCCACAGGTCTGGTCCTCCTCCCTCACCAAACCCGGCTCTCCTTTAAGACACAGCTCTGGCACCATCTTGTGCATTGTCTTTCCCGATTCCCCCAACTGCTGGAACCCTTTGTCCTCAACTATTTATATTTGCATTTATTCACTTAATTTTTATGCAGGATGTATTTAGTTACATGCTTGTTGCCCCCCCCATTCAGTGTTCTTTGTAAAGATTTTTTCATAATTTGGACTTTGTACTCTAGCACCTAGCACTGTGCCTTGGACATAGTGGGTACTTAATCAGTGCTTGTTGACTGATCGGCTGAGGTGTTCCGAGCAAGGACACTAGATTATACAGGTAATAGAAATTGATTAAAGCAATGTTTTGTCTTGATGAAGGAGCCAAGAAGTGAAGAGAACACACACACACACACACACACACACACATATACACACACACACACACCCCCTCTCAATTGGGTATAGAACTGTATCTTACCCAACAGGGAACAAGGAGGGTTAGGGGATAAAACAAAGGCGTTGGGTGATAAAAGGGAAAGTGGATCTAGGGAGGCAGTGGTCAAAAGCAAAACAGACTTGTGAGAAAGGATAGGATAAAGAGTGAAAGAGAAGGATAAACAGAAAAAAAGGGTAAAAGGAAATACACAATAATCATAGCTGTGAATGGGATGAACTCACCCGTAAAATAGAAGTGAATAACAAAATGGATTAGAAACCAGAATCCAACAGAGTTAAAATAAGGGGCTGGAGCAGAATCTCTCCTACTTCAGCTGAAATAAAAAAGGCAGGGGTACCAATCTTGATCTCAGACAAAACAAAAGCAAAAACAGACCTAAATAAAAGAGATAATCAGGGAAACTGCATTTTGCTAAAAAGATACCATAGACAAAAATTTGTCCAGCAAGTTTCTCTGATAAAGACTTCATTTCTCAACTATATAAGGAAATCAATCAAGTTTATAAAAATAAGAGCCATTCCCAATTAAAAATTGTCAAAGGATATGAAAGGCAGCTTTCAGAAGAAGAAATTACAGCTGTCAATAGTCATATGAAAAAAATGCTCTAAATCACCTACAATTAGAGAAATGCAAACAACTTCAAGGTACCACCTCAAACCTATATCAGATTGACTGACATGACAGATGCTGGAGGGAATGTGGGAACATAGGAAGACACTAATGCACTGTTGGTGGAGTTGTGAACTGATCCAACCATTCTGTAGAACAATATGGGCCTATTCCCGTAGGGCTATAAATTTTATGCATACCCTTTAACCCAGTAACACTATCATTAGGTCTGTATCCCAAAGAGAACAAAGAAAGAAAAAAGTACCAATATGTACAAATATAGCAGCTCTTTTTGTAGTGGCAAAGAATTGGAAATTGAGGGGATACCCATCATTTGGGGAATGGCTGAACAAGTTGTGGTGTGTGATTGTGCTATTCGGCTGTAAGAAATGACAAGCAGGACGATTTCAGAAAAACCTGGGAAGACATGTGAACTGATGCAAAGTGAAGTAGGCAAAACCAGGGGAATGTTGTCTGCAGCAACAGCAATGTTATACGATGATAACTGAAAAATTTGGCTACTCTGATCAAGACAATGATCCGAGATAATTCAAAGAACTCATGATGAAAAATGCTGTCTGCCTCTGGAGAGGTAACTGAGGAACTCTCAGTGCGGGCTGAAGTGTAATTTCTTTTTCCACTTTCACTTATTTATTTTGGCAGTGTGGCTAACATGGAAATGTTTTGAATGGTTTCACATGTATAACTGATATGTTGCTTGACTTCTGGGGGGAGATGGAGGGAGAGAATTTGGAACTCAAAAACATTTTTGAAAGAATATTAAAATATAAATAACTTTAAAAATTTTAAGAAGAACTAAAGTATTTGATACTTCTTTTATAGTTCCAAACTGATTTTCTTAGCTCTAAGAGGTAGGATAGTGAAAATTCCCATTTTCTGAACCTGAGAAAACAGCCTCAGAGGAGTTCAGTGAGTTTCCCTGGGATCTCAGAACTCTACTAAGTGTTATCTCGAGAATTCAGAATTGATTCTTCTGAATCCAAAACCTGTGGTATTTCTGCTATATTACACTGCCTTAATTCAGTCCAGAATTTATGTGAAAAGTAATGTCTTAGTAGCCCTTTCTTGTAATCCAGATGGTAATAAATTAAAACTCTTGTTACAGGTAACTGAACTTCACTGAAGATGTCTAAGGTAAGAGATTATTTTCACATACATTATGGTTTAAGTGTTCAAATAAATTCCAAGTTTTCCCATTATGCATATGTTTGTGACTCTCAATCCAGCACTCCCTTGCCGTATGCACTAAGCAAGTGAGGTCTTGTAATGAACCAAGAGAAGACGTTTTGCCCCCAAAGCAAGATTTGAAATCATGGCTGTGTGTTTCTGTTCACTAATGACATCCCTATAAAACCTATAACCTCAAAATACATGCTTATATATATCTATATATATGACTTAATTAGCATATTAATTATATATTGTTATGTGGTATAATATAGCATGATAATATGTATGTTGTATACTGCTTGTTAGTATATATGCATTAATATTAGAAAGTATCCCTCATTACCTATACACCCTCTACCACCCAAAGGTTTTTTCCTCGGTTGTCCTTTGTGCTGGTTTTGGTAGTTTATAAAGGATTTTTAAAAAGATAACAGTTTAAAAAGAAAAGGGAAAAAATTATGTTTGCTAATTTTGTACTTGTTATAGTTTTGTTGTCCTGATTCATTAATTGAAATTTAATTAATGTTACTATAATATATAACATAAATACTAGTATTATTACTAACAAATATTACTCATAATATTTTGGATTTTGTTTCAGCAACAGCCTGCTCAGTTTACAAATCCAGAAACTCCTGGCTATGTTGGATTTGCAAATCTTCCCAATCAAGTCCACCGAAAATCTGTGAAAAAAGGTTTTGAGTTCACACTGATGGTGGTTGGTAAGAAATCAATTTGAGGCCTCCTGTGTCCTGAAATTTAATGAAATTAGTTCGGAGCTATCAGCCTGAGACTCTCTTCCAGAATCATAGTATCAAAAATGGAAATCGGATCTTGAGAGGGAAGAAAACTATTAACATCTTAGCTCCTAGAGAAGGAGGAGGAAACCAGACATGGCGTTATGGGCATTATGATTTAAGTTAAACAGCTCTGATCAGTTGGACTTGAGAAAGAGTAAATTCTAGTGAGTTTTGTGTGCTAAAATCAAGCATGACCATAGACCTGTTGTCTCATCCGTTGTTGAGCTGATGTTACTGCAGACCTAGAATCTCCAATTTTCTGTCTGTGCACTCCCCCCCCCCCCCCCCAAATTCTCAGTAATGGTCGGATATTGATAGGAAAGTTTTTGGAGCTTGTTGATAATGAGTAATCACAGTAAGATCAAACAACCGCTTCTTAAATAGAAGGGATTTTTATCACACATGGCCTGAATAATCATCTAGATCCAGATTCAGCCTCCCTGGTCTAGTGGAGCAAGTTAATAATAGCCATTGGAAACCTGGAGGAGCTTGACTTAAAATTCAGCAGGATCTACCCTGTGGCACCGCCATGTGACCCTGAGCAAGACATTTCACCTGAATCCCCAGGTGGTCATTAACCCCTGCAGGGCCTTGCAGGGCTGTACCAAGCATAGTGCTCTGAGCAGAGCGCTTGGTGACCCTTCAGGCACCAGATGGATGTCAGATCTTGTTCATGACACCGGGAAAATAGGTATGGAATCACAGTGCATGGATAAAACTAGAACCAACCAGCCAGCCTGATGACTTCCAGGTCACGCCGAAGGGAAGAGAGCAGAGACAGCACGGTCAGGGAAAAAAAAAGAGGCCCATCAGTTCCAAACTAGAAAGTAGGCACAGAAAACTTGAAGTGCACTTTACAAAAGATACTAAACCAGGGCCCAGAGAGTCTTTAAGTCAGGCAGGTTGTTAGCTGGAGGCTTAGTAAGAACATGCTGATGAACCTAGAACAGGAGATTCAGGGAGACAAGGAAAGAAGAGGTGGAATAAGTGATTTATTTTTATTTTGCCTTGTTCTTTACTATGTAGGATATTAGGGAAATTATCACTGCACTTTAGTGGTCCTCGGGTCCTAAGACAAATAGTGGTAAGTGTATGAGGTTCTTGACCAAATTATCTGTACACTCCAGGTGTGATTGTCAGTGTTTGCATCTGTGTGTGTTCTCAGTCAATTCAAGGATGAAATATTAGTGATCACCTGTGGTAGAATTGGCCTATTGCTAGCATGACCCTATAAAGAATTAAGCTTGAGTTCTAGCCCTGAAATAGCTGGGGGCTGCTTTCTGTTCTCTATGTGGTAATCTGTATTTAGCGAAGAAGGCCTTACCTCCCGTCTCTAGAGGTTATGGCCATAAGATGGGTTTCCCTACTCTGTCCTGACCATAGGGGATTGCAGTCTCTAGGGTAGCCCTGTGACCTCGAGGGAACCTTTGGAATGGAAGACGTCTGTATTAGTGAGCTCAGTCAGCATCAGCGTTCTGTCCTTGGGAGGGAGGATAGTAGCATGAACCCCTCCTGGCCAGCTGCAGGAAAGGACACAGGACCTATGGGCGCCCAAAGAGAAAGGGGTGTGGAGGGGAACAGTGAGATAAGCACACGGGAGAAAACCAAGATGGCATCTTGAGCTTTTGGGACAATCTCTCTGCAACCTTATTTTCTTCTGTTGCCCAGTGCTCTTTCATAGGAAGTTGCTTAAACTTAATTTGACCCTGGGATTAGCTCAAGATGGGCTGCAAAGTCCAAGTTTATCCTTGTCCTAAGACTCTGGTGGGAGTCATGAATGCCCCAGACGGCTCCAGGCTGAGTCGGCGCTGGCGGTCTGTTGGGTGGGAGAGAGAGTGCTGCTCTGGGCATTAGGAATTAGCTTCGTGTCCTGGCCTTTGAACGTGATTTGCAGCCCTAGAAAATGGAAAGAGAAGATAGGAGTAGTGTGGTTGGTCATACTCGCCCAGCGATGGTCTTGTTATCATTCAGGACGTACTGATTCCCTAGTACCTCCCGGTGATCCAGTAGATTTGGCATTTAAGCCAGGTGTGGCTGTTACTCTGTCAGTCTTCTCTACCTCTTAGCACTACCCTGGCTTTCTCCCGAGTGTACCACACCCCTTCAGGTGCCCCTCACCTGCTTCCCACCCCTTTTCTTGGCTTGCCCCTTTCCCCACCAACCAACCCCCGGGGCCGGGAGGGGACATCGCCATACTTCCTATGTGGCCACTTCCCCATCTTTGTTCATGTCGTTCAGTTTTTCCTTCTTTGAAATTGATCCCATCTGCTTGTCATCTTTTGTCCAGTTTCCTGAAGATTCTCACTCTGCCCCGTGACTGCGGTACCTGGCCGTGCATCTCCACATCCCTAAAGTGCTGTTATCCCCGGTGATTTCACTCTTCACCTTATGAAGTTCTCCCACCTTGGGCCTCTTTTCAGTCTCTTCTGTCTCTGCTCGGCTTCAGCGCACCCTCAGAGGATGATCAAATCTGACCCTTTGCTGTCTCTCAAAGCTGTCCTCATTCCGAGATGTGGAGCTTCAAAATTGTACTTGATTATTCCGTTTCCTGCTCTCCCCTTTTTCCCTTCCTTCTGTCCTGCTCCATCCTCCCTCCTTCCACTTCACTTCCCTCCCTTCAGTCTTGACCCGGGATCTGCAAACTCATTGATTGATGTCTTTAGCCGTCCCCACCGGCTCTAGGCTCCAGACTCCAGACTCTTGCTTGATCCCCTGTTCCCTCTCAGCTCTCCTTGATCTTTAAAAGGCCTCTTCGTCCGCACCGCTGTGCCTGCACCCGTTGTCCTATACTGATTTTCCCCTTGCTCTGCTTTGTCCTCTGCCTCTGCTTCATCCCTGTCTATTCATTTCTTAACTCCCTTAAGAAGAGGTCTGACTTCTCAGTATGCCCCTTCCCTAAAGCTGCTGTCTCCACGACCTCCAGTGGCCTCTTCAGACATAGTTTTTGCCTTCATATAAGCATGAGAAAGGCCACCCCTTCTGTGCTCTTCACCCCTCCTAAAGCTTCAGTCCCATTATTCTGTCCTGGTCTTCTCCCACAGTGACCACCATTTCTCCATCCCCTTCCTGGTTTCTGGACCCTCTGCACTGTGTCCTCCCATGTGCGCTTGCTTTCATGCTCCAGAGCTCTTTCCTCGCTCTCTTCTGATAAGTATTCTGTCCTGTAACAATGTGGGCATCGTGGCTAGAGGGCTGAGCTCAAGAAAACCTTGGCTCACGTCCCGCCCCTGACACATTCTGCTCAAGTGGTGACAGCAGGGCCCTCGCTTAAGCTCTCGTTTGAGCTCTGCAAAGCTGTTGTGTATTTGAATACTGATGGCATCATTATACTGGATGTCATTAAAGTCTTCCTGAAAATCGCAGCTGAAGATTTCCGTTTGTGGTCTGTTCTGGAAATGAGCCGAGACCAGCATTTTGTGTATGGATGAAGAGGTGACTTATGCCTCGTGTTTGCAATCCTGAGCGTTCATGTGCTTCTTTTCTAGGGGAATCCGGATTGGGAAAATCTACTCTCATCAATAGCCTGTTCTTGACTGACTTGTACCCAGAAAGGGTCATTCCCGGAGCAGCAGGTAAACAAAAGTTCCTCCACTGTCTTAGGTGTGAGTCTGTGTGAGCGATGGTGTTCTGACTTGGCGCCCTTCCTGCCTTCTCACGGTCAGGGCTCAGGCGCCACATTGCTGGCATCAGACTGAGTTTGGAGACCAAGGATGGGTGTCTGAGGTTGTGTGGCTGCTCCTGAAGACTGTAGCCTCATGACCCTGAGAGGATTTGTGGGTGTGTGGTCAGACCCTGGTGCTGCTGCTTACCCCCTCGTACGTAGCTGGTAGTGCAGTGGACGAAGCCTGAGCTTGGAATCAGAAAGGCTGGAGTTCAAATCCAGCCTCAGACACTGACTAGCTGTGTGACACAGGGCAAGTCACTTAACTGCTGTCTGCCTCGGGTTCTTCATCTGTTAAATGGGGAAAATAAGAGCACCCACCTCACAGAATTGTGGGAATCAAGTGAGGTGATATTTGTAAAGTGCTTGGCGCTGGGCCTGGCACATCAGAGGCGCTTACAAGATGCTTACCCTTCTCCATCGGTGACCTTGGTCAGGGCACCCTCTTTTGGGCCTCTTTCATTATATACAAAATGAGGTAGACCTCTAAGCAGCCTTCCAGCTCAGTCTGTGTTTGACAGTGTTTTAGAAGTTAAACCCTCACACTGTTGGTAGAACTTGGGGTTTTTTACCTTTATAGACAGCAAATCAGTCCTGGTTCTTCTTGTCCCTTCACTAACTCAAGTAGCATTTCTGCCTTCTGCCCGTATCCTGCCATCTCTAGCCCATTCCCCCTGTGCTCACACACGTGTTTATAGAAATGCTGATCATCATTTAATCCTCCTCCTGAAATGTGTTCTTTTCTAGAGAAAATAGAAAGGACAGTGCAGATTGAGGCGTCCACAGTGGAGATTGAAGAGAGAGGGGTCAAGCTCCGTCTTACTGTTGTTGACACACCAGGCTATGGGGATGCGATTAACTGCCGTGACTGGTATGTGCCGTGGCTACCTGCCGTGGGATGGGCTCCCTGGGCCTTTGCCAGGTTCCCCACCATCCTCATTCACAGGATCTACAGGACAGCCTGAAGCTCAGTGACTGAAAACAAAAATCTAAGTTATTTTTATTCGTTATCATTAATGAACGATTCCTGACTTTGGTAATGGCACAAAATGCTGAGGTGTCTATATTTAGGACGTTAAAAGATTTTAACTCTCTGAGCTCAAGGAGCATCAAATAAACAGGGACATTTGTTTGAAGTGGTCTTACACGACACTTACCATCCATTTTTTCTGAGAATGTAATAAGCTGAGAGCCTCCTGGGGACACAAGTGTGGCCAACAGCTGTTCATGGCACCCAGGGTAGACTGGCATGAGCCTCTCAGAGACGTTTCCAGTTTGCTGAGGCATTCCCAGTGTAGAAAGGCTCTTGATGTACAAGTGCCTGCTCTTCCCTTTGTAACTGTGCTGGGGCCTTTCAAAAAATCCATGCTCCCTGAAGCCTTCCCTTCTCCCCAGGCGGCATTCCCTAACTCCCACCAAAAGAACCATTTTCAGTCTAGCCTTATTATAGAAACCTATTTTAACCTATAACCTACTTGAAATGTTGTGAAGGGAAAGAAGGCATGAAGTGGTCAGCTCAGAGTTGTTGCTGCTACATTGAATTAAATAGATTTTTACAGGTTTTTTAGGAAACTCAGCCATGGTTTGTGACGTTTTCTGAAGCACAGCATGCTCCAACTTGTGGATAGCCTAGTTTGTTTGCTAAGTGGGGCGGGGTGCCGTGGGGGACAGGCGCACTTTGTAAAGTCTCTGTGTTGTTCTTAGTTTCAAGACGATCATCTCCTACATTGATGAGCAGTTTGAACGGTATCTGCATGATGAAAGCGGCTTGAACCGACGGCACATCATAGATAACCGTGTCCATTGCTGCTTCTACTTTATTTCACCTTTTGGACACGGGTAGGTGCTTCTTGTGCTCTGTAAGCCTCTGTGTTGAGTGCGGTCCTTGGATCAGGTGGCCCCAATGCTGTTCCTTTAGATTTGAAAAGAGTTGCTGTAGGTGTCTTCCCTCCTGAGGATTGTAGTAAATTTGAAAAACTGTGGGCCTGGGTTCTTTAAAATAACTGCTATGACCCTTGTGCTTTTTTCAGACTCAAACCTTTAGATGTGGAGTTTATGAAAGCGATACACAATAAAGTGAATATTGTGCCTGTGATTGCCAAAGCTGACACTCTGACCCTGAAGGAGAGAGAACGGCTGAAGAAGAGGGTGAGTCTGCATTTGCTTGGCTCTTCTATTTGTCTCCGAGAATCGAGGCTCAGCCGGAAAGACACTGTGCTTCGTTGTCTTTACAGCCAGACTTGGGGGGTTGGCTGTTGTTAACAGAAGGAGACCTTTCAGTACTTTCTCCAGACCACCCAAAAAAAGGGCATGGGCCCTGAGAATATTATCTGAAGAATAGACAGGGACTTGTGAAGAATGCTAAGGACTTTGTTGTGTGTGCTCAAAGAAGTCTTAAGGAAAAGAGGGCAGCCGGGCTCCTCTGTGGCTCGTCCTCGCCTCCAGCAGAGTCGTGTGCAGACTGGAGAGGGGAGAGCGGGGCACTGAGGCTGCATGGGAAGCCCAGGGTCAGGGAGGAGTGTCGGAGCAGCCAAGAGAGGAAAGTGGTATTACCTCCATTTTCAAAAATGAAGGAGAATTAGAGTCTGGAAAGTGTCACCAATTAAGCTTGACTTTGTGCCTTGGCAGATTTCTAGAACCATTTGAACAGATGGTTTGTGATCACTTGGGATTTCTAGATGGATCCTGGTGGCCTCCCCTTCCCTTTCTAAACCAGGTGAAACTCAGCATTCCTTCCTTCTTTTGATTGTGTCATAGACTGAGGCATGGGGGGAGGGTCACCATGCCAGCAGAGACCCCTGTAGAAGCTGGAGCCCAAGGGCGTTGGGGTGGCTTGTCTTTGGGGAGAAAAGTTTGAAGGCTCAGCAAGTTTGAAGGCAACCTGAGTTCAGATCCTGCCTCAGACATGAACTCACTGGGGCTTCCCGGGCAAATCAGTTCATCTCCCTCAGTCTCATTTTCCTCTTCTGTAAAATGGAGTAGTGATAGCAGAGTTGTTGGGGGATGATACATGTAAAGAGCCCCATCATTGTTAACTGATAGCTGTGCTCAAAGAGAAATGGATTGTGGTGACTTAGAAAGTCACAAATTAACGTGATCTGTGTTGTATTTTATTTGTTTTGTTGAATATTTTACATTTTAATCTGGTTGGGCAGTTCTCTTGGCACAAGAGTTTGACATCTGGATTAGATAACAGAATCGAGACCCAGAAAATATTTCAAAAGACTAAAATAATCAGCAGAAATTTAAGAACAATAACAACTCCTGTTTATATAGCATTTAAATGTTTTACAGACCTAACCCTAGGGTAGTGGAAATCGTCTCATTTTACAAATGAGGAAACAGACTCTGAAAGATCCCGTGATCGCCTACCAATGTCTGGTGGCATTTGAACCCTTTTCTTCTCTGACCCTGCTGCCAACCTGGTGCAGGCCCTTCTTACCTCACGTCTGGATCGTTGCAATAGTCTGCTCGTGCATCTGCCTTCCCCAAGTCTCCCCGCTGCCGTCCATCTGCTTGGCCACTGTGGTGTGACCGTCACACTCGCTTGCTCGAGCGTGCACTCAAGCTTGCTCATGCGCACACACCCACACACGTCTACTCAGTGAAATCCATTAGCTGCCTGTTACTTCCAAGATTGAATACAAATGCTCTGCTTGGCATTGAACGCCCCCATAACTGAGCCCTCTCCCCTTCCCTTTCCAGTCTTCCTGTACCACATATGCTTCCATTCAGTGCCCCCAGCCTCGTGACTGCCCCACAGACGAGAGACTCCCTCTGTTCTGACCACTGACCTCTCTGGCCTCCTTTAAGTCACAGCTAACATCCTGCCTTCTACAGGAAGCCTTCCCTTGGTTCACTACTTCCTACTTACCCTGTATAGAACTTGTTTGTAGTAACTTGTTTGCATGTTGTCTCAGGCATTAGATTGGGATGCCTTAGCACAGTGCCCAGCACCTAGCAGACTTTTAATCTATGTTTATAGATTGATTGAACCCAGGCCTCCTGATTCTTAGGGCCAGGACTGTATCCATTACATTGTGTTGCCTCTTTGAGAATAAAGTAAAATTTAATGAGGATAATTAGTTTCCTGTCTTAAAGTTAAAAATCAGTTATGGAAATACAAGATGACAGGTTGAGTTAGCTGTAAATTCAGTACAGATCACCAGTAAGCCCTGGCTGGTCTGAAGCTTCCCCAATAAAAATGTCAGACTGGCCAGTGTACTTGCAGCCCTACCAGCCTGTGATGTGGTATGTTTGATGAGGAGGCTCAGCCCACAGCAAAGGAAGAATCACTGGAGGAACTGGGGCTGGTCTCCTGAGAGGACAGAAGCCAAGAGATAGCTGGAAGGGCCATTATTTGGAAAGGGTTGAGAAAGGGCAGAAGCAGACCTATCAGACCCAAGTCACCAAGACAGAGTGGTCAGAAAATGATTTTTTTTTTTAATTAAATTTTTTAAATGAAGTTCCACCTTCTGTCCCTTTCCACTATAACAGGCATGTAGAGTCGGGCACTTAACATGTGCTGAACACTCTGTTAGGCTGGGAATACAAACAGAATAACTGGGGCAGGCCTTGTTCTGCGGGAGTTCACCATGTAATTGGAAGAGGACACCACTCCCCCCATTCCCGCCGCAAGGAGGAGTGGACGCCTGCATAGAGCCTCAGAGGAGGACGAGGATTCTGACTGGTGCACGAGAGGACTGCCTTCCAGGGCTGCCTGAGGAAGGGGCAAAAAGGCCGGTTCCTTCCTCTTGACTGGTTCTAATGCTCTTAGTTTTTTTTTTTTAATTACCATTTTTCTTGGAGAAGTAGCACACATTCTTTGCTACCATTTGTCGACTACCCACTCTTCAGGTTCTTGATTCCAATCCCACAAAACTCCCCTTTTCTTCCTTTCCTATTTCTGTTCATGAAATCAGCCTTCCCTCTTTTAACTGGTCAGGAAGTGGCTTGCACTGTACTGGGACCTTAATAAATGCTTGTTAATGATTGACTTATCCTGTAGGCAAGAGAGAGGCCTTCCTGAAGGCTTTTGAGCAGGGGGAGGCATGGTCGTGCCTGTGCCTTAGAGAAATTCTTGGAGTAGCTGTGTGAGAATAGGACTAGAAACAGGAAATATCAGAAAACTATTAAAATTGTTCTGGTGAGAAATCATGAAGGTCTAAGCTAAGGCTGTAGCCATATGAAGGAATAGAAGACGACAGCATGAGATGTGGAAGGAGAATCTGTAAGCCTTGGCAGCTGACCATGTGGGGTATGAGGGAGAAGAAAGACAGCAATCACTCTGAGATGGAAGAGTGAGAAGGCTAGTAAGACCCGAGGGCCCTCAACAGGACCAAGGAAGTGTGAAAAATCAATGGGTCTGGGGAGACGGAGAGGGGTTCTTCTTTGTACGTGTTGAGGTCAAGATGCTGATGGAACATAGAGGGAAAGATGGCCCATAGGCAGGTGGTGGTGTGGAAATGGAATTTGGGGAAGAGATTAGATGGATTATCAAGATTTGGGCGTTAAAGGTGATCATTGGATGAGATTATTAAGAGAAAGAAGAGGAGAGAGAACAGAACGGAGGCCCTGGGATAGAGCCTTGGAGGACCCCCAGGCTCAGGGGCCAAGGAGACTGCGAAGAAATGGACAGGTCAGAGGAGACCCAAGAAAGATGCTTGTATATCCTGGAGGAGAGGTCTCAGCTGGCTGTGTGGGTCAGCAGCATGCAGAGATCAAGTTGGAGGAGGGGGCTGAAAGCCAGCAATCTGGCGACTGAAAGCATTAGTGGGGGCCTTGGTGTGGGGTGAACGTCTTTGTAGATGCAAAAAGAGCTGAAGGAAGGGTAAGGGCAGTTTGAGAAGTGACACGGGAAATTATTATACACTAAAAAGGAGGAAGAACCAGCTATGTGATAGACAGTTGCACTTTGATTCAGTCTTCTTTCTTTGTTCTAATTTTCAGTTGCTAGACAAGCATTTATTAAGTATTTACTGTGTGCCAAGTATTAAACAAAGACCTGGATAGAAAAAGAAAGATAAAAATATGATCCCTGCCCTCAAGAAGCTCATGTTCTTGGAGGAGAGACACCATGCAAAAAAGTATTACATTCCAGGGTGTGGGTGTGTCTGAATGGGGGGCCATCTCAGATGGAGGCACCAGCATGAGGAGGGGTGGGGGGGGGTGTTCCAGGAAAGGCTGTGCAGACATTCGAGGCAGCCAGAGAGTGAAAAGTGGTGGAATTAGGAAACAGGGCGTCATGCACAGAGAAGAGAAAGAGGGTGAATATCACCAGCTCTGAGAGAGCTTTAAATGTCAGAGCTCTCTGCATTTGATCCCAGAGGAGAAGCTGTGATGTGGTCAGGCCTGCACTGTGCAGAGAGCACTCTGACAGTTCGCGTGGGAAGAGGCATGAGGCTGCTCGGCCGAACAGAAGCTCTTCCAGTAGATCCAGCGTGACGCGCCAGTGGTCTGCACCAGGCTGGCACCTGTGTGAGTGTGGAGAAGGGCATAGATACAAGAGGTGTGAGACTTGGCAATCGATTATGTGGGAGGAGAGGTTGACGCCATGGTGGTGGTGCTGAGTTCTCTCAGGACAGCGATTGGGGTTGAGTAATTAGAGCTGAGAGTCATCTGCTCTAATTACTGAGTCTATGAGAGCTGAGGAAGTTGACAAAAGAGAGTCTGGGAAGAGAAGAGGCCCAGGACAGAGCCTTGAGGGACGCCACAGCATGGGGTTGTGACCTCAGTGAAGGGAGGGACCAGAACAAGATAGAATGTTAACACAGTCCTTGGGAATAAGGCTTTCTGGGAGCTGGGCAGGGAAAGAGAAAAGAGATTCGGCGCAATGGTCAGATGAAGGGTTTTTACAGTTACAGTAGGTGGACCTGTTGTTGTTTGGGGGCAACGAGGAAGGAGATATTGAAGATGAGGACAGATATGATGGATACAGTGAGCTCCTGGGGCAGGCCAGGGCAGGGGGCGATTAAGGGTAAAAGGAGGGGTTGGCTTTGGGAAGAAAGGCATTCCGCTCCTGCTCAGGCCTAGGAGGGACCAGAGATGTGGAGCTCTTTGGAGGTGTGGTTGGCGGAGATGAGGAGGCTCAGCCCAGATAGGTCCCCTGTTTTTTGGGATAGTCAGGGGCTGGTGGCCCCAGCCCTTGAGGAGCTACTTTGGAACAACCACTGTGGAGACGTGCATGGTCCATTCCAGTCAGAGTCCTGCTCTGCATTCTCCCCCAGCTACCGCATGATCTCCTGAAGTGCATGTCTCATCGTGCAGCCACTGCTCTGTAATCTCGAGCTGCTAGGCCAGAGAGAAACTCCTGTTAGCCATTGAAGCCCTCCCAGTCCGCCCTTCTTCCTTGCCTCCCTTGACCATCTCCCCATACATCTCGCTCACACCCATGACGCTCTGGCCCTGCCCTCTGCCCACATCCCTGCCTCTCCTGTCACTTGGCACAGTGAAGGACTCAGAGAACATGCCAGATGAAAGTTTGTTGACTGATTGGTGGAAGAGAGTTTCTCTGCACCGATCAAATTCAGGCTCTGTGTGCCCCTCCCCTGACTGCCCACACTCTCCTCGTTCTTCAGGTTCTGGATGAAATCGAAGAGCACGGCATCAAGATTTATCATTTACCTGACGCAGAGTCCGACGAGGATGAGGATTTTAAGGAACAGACTCGACTTCTGAAGGTAAGAATCAGCTAAGAAGGCTTAAACATAGACCCTGCTGTTTGTCTGGATCAAATTGAACATCTTGGGATATGCAGCTGTTAGGGATTGCCCCGATTATTTCGTGGTAGTAGGATTTTGTGTTTCAACTGTACTTGAAAACAAGGCCGAGCTTTTAGTGATGGTTTAGGAGTCTTTGTCCTTAAAGTTCGTTTTATAGATATTTGTTATAACAGAATGTGATCTGTGGAAATTTGTCTAAGTAGTATTTTGTGTACCTAGATTTTTTCTTGCTGAAAATAGAAATGTCAAAGAAATCCTGACATATTCTTGGAAATGAAAAGTTTTCATAAACAGTTGTGAACCTTGTTTTGTTTGTGGTGAAGGTTTTTTTTTCCCCCTTGTATTTTCTAAGGTAATTTTTAAAAATTTCTTCACAGGCTAGTATTCCGTTTTCAGTAGTTGGATCCAATCAGCTGATTGAAGCCAAAGGCAAAAAGGTTAGAGGTCGTCTCTATCCTTGGGGAGTTGTGGAGGTGGAGAATCCGGAACATAATGACTTCCTAAAACTGAGAACGATGCTGATGTAAGCCATTCCACAGGTTCTTTTGCTGCTTGCTAGCAGGACATTGTACCACTCTCTAAATCAGTCATGTCATAATGGGTGTTTAAAGAGTAAAAAGTCTTTTCAGCATAGTAATTGAATTACTGCATAAATATCTTACTCCATTTCTTCCCAGGAGAAGTATGTGGGAATTGGGGTGACGATTATTCTGTGATGGGGCAATTGAGACCCAAACCTTGGTCCCCATTGGCCATCTCCTGACGCTGTCCCATCCCCAGCCTTCCCAACTCTGGCTTGCTACGTACGGGAGCCTCTCTATCTAGAGGACTATACCCTATCTCAGAGCCTCAGTTTCTGCCCCTCTAAAATGTGCACATTGAACTTGGGGATCCCTGTTGTCTGCTCCTGTTTTGACTGTTCTCATAGAAGGTGTTTTTATACAGAATTCCTTTCCCACGGTCAGGGAGCTTGGAAGGGGAGTGTGCAGCAAGGTCACATCAGAGTAGGGGCTTCTCTTGGGAGCCTTTGCTGCACCCCTGGGCAGTGTGGGTGTGGGGGACGAGAGAGAAGCAGTGGGCACCACACGTGGGAAATGGGGTGTTCACAGAGCCCCAGGGCTCTCTCTCCTTGTCTTCCCCAGTAGCATAGCAGCATGCTGGTCTTCTCCATGGGCCTCCTCCCCAGCCTCACACCAAGCTCCTTTCTTTTCCAGTACACACATGCAGGATCTCCAGGAGGTGACCCAGGACCTTCACTATGAGAACTTCCGCTCTGAAAGACTGAAGAGAGGTGGCAGGTTGTCATCCTATGGTTACCTTAGTCTTCTCTCTCTCTCCCTCTCCTCCTCTCTCCCTTTCTCTCTCCTCTGTACATCCTGTACTTTCTCAACGTCCTTTTGCCTCTTCATCATCTCACCCCACTGCATGACTTAGTTGACCAGAACCCACTCAGAATGGTTGGTCCTTAAGGTTTGAAGCCATTAAGCGGCTCCCACTTGTTTTTCAGCCCACAGGAAAGTCAGCAACAGTAGAGAAGGAGGGAAAGTGTAGTACCTTGAAAAGAATAGCTCTTGGGAAGGGAGTACTCGTTACATCTGCATTCTCCAGAATAATTGTTCCTTGAAGTCAGAGCAATTTTGTAACAGATCTGCTATAATTCCTTGCAATTCCCAGCCTTGAATCCTATCCCCAGAAATGTGGATTAAACTCTGATTTTTCAGATCAGCATTATGTACGTAAAGTTAGTCATTTTTATCAAACCAATACCTCATTACAAAGGCACCTGGTATTAGACCTGCTGTGCTGTGCTGCAGCTCCTGGAGGGAGATCACCCACTGCATGGGAGGGGTGGCAACTCTTAGACCCCCCTTCTGCTCTGAAAAGAAGTTCCTGACATACCTAACCGTGTCTGCTTCACATTTATGCTTAGAATCTTTGTGCCAGTGCTCATCTGTTCACTGTGCTTAAATCACTTCGATTTTCAGATCCTGCTGCTTTTTAAAAGGAACCTACTCCTGTGGGGTGGTTTTGGAAAATGGTGCCCGGCAGCCCCTCTGAGAAATGTGATTGGGTCAGCGTGGGCAGAGTTCAGGTCCTTGGTGTGGGCGGTGGTGGACATTCACCCATTTGGCTCTGGAAAGAAGGCGTCGAGGAGAATCAGGGCAGGGGAGATGAGGTGGTGCTTGCCATGTGTCCTTTATAAAAGGCTTCGGTTTTCGTTGTCATTTTCCAGCTTCTTCATTTCCTTTCCCTTTTTGTTCTTTTCTTAATCTGGGGGAAAACACTTTTCTAAAAGCATCCAAAGTTTTACAAATAGACTCAGACGTCCCAAGGGAGATGTTTCAGGGCTCATAGACAGTGGTACAGATAGGAGCCTCCGCATGTTAGCAGATAATAATTGACTGTTTTCTGTTGTTAGGAAAGTGGAAAATGAGGAAGTGAATAGAGACCAGATCCTGCTGGAAAAGGAAGCAGAAGTAAGACAGAGTTGTTCCTGTGTCTGTGTCCTTGTCCTCGTCCATGTCCCCAGCTGTCCTCATCTTCCCCCACAGTTGGTTCTGATAGGATTTTGTGTTCCTCTACATTGTTTTTGTGTGTGGATCTTGCTTTTTGTTACCAAATATACTTTATCTTAGAATAGACGGCACGTACCACATTGTGAACTGTAAAATTTCCCACATCATTTTTTCTTTCAAAATTACAGACAGGAAAACATTTGTATGAGAGAACAACATTGCTTTGCAGTGCCAAAGGATCACCCAGTACCTTGCTTTATATGAAATGAATGGAAACAGTCATAGAGGAAATGATATTTCTAAATTATGTGTTGCATTGTCTGTCTAGACTTAGGGAGGGTAAGATTTGAAAGGGCAGTTTTTATTTGGATTGTAATTAGTCTTATTTTAGGACCGCTTCAATATATGTGTCAGGTCAGGAAGCAGAACTGAAAACCCCCCACAACTATAATTTCTTAAAAGAGTGTTTCAGAATAGGCTGGTATGTGTCTGAGGTCATGTGCAAGGCTCCTGCCTTTGATCTTAACTAGGTCTTAAGCCATTGAAATCTCATTGGTCTGTGAATTTTCATTCCTAATGAGTTCCTGGCCTGTGCTGGGTCCTGGCTGCTCCCCCCACCCCCAGCCTTCCTCAGTGCTGTTTTTTGGGTCCACTGAGCTTGGTCTTCTCTTGGAGGCTGGGTCCTGCTTCACCGAGGATGTGATTACATCCACATGCCCAGCCGTGGCCATGTGGCTCATAGGGCTTTCTGTGATTCTGGAGTCTCCAGAATCTTCATCTGGTATGGGACTTGTGCCTTCCAGAACTCGAGGTGCTCAAAGCACAGAGGAGGCCTCTTTGTAACTTGTAAAACTGTATGAGCCATGGGTTACATACTCACTTTGGAAAATTATTATTGAATTGTTCAGGTTTGAAATTGTATGAAAACATTGATTCCACTTTGCTTATGAACAGAGCCACTGCTTAGACAGCAGCGTCGTTTACCCTCCCAGGCAGATGAGCCTCCTGGGATAAGCCTGAGGTCCCGGCCCTTGGAGGAAACCAGTGAGATCACTGCTGAAAGCTCCCCACTCTGCCCTTTCAAGTTGGCTTCTTGATCGGGGCATACATTACCTGTTTCAGGCAGACTTTTAAAAGAACTGTTTCCTGAGACGCGCCTTTTAGAGGCATGGGCATGGGCATGGGGGGTGCCTGAGAGCCGGTCCGAATTCTTCTCTTGCAGCTTCGTCGCATGCAGGAGATGATCGCCAGGATGCAGGCACAGATGCAGATGCAGATGCAGGGAGGAGATGGGGATATCGTTGTGCACGGGCACCAGGCTTAAGAGTAAGCTTCTTCAACGTGGCGCTGCATTCAGTGACACGACCCTTGGCTAGTGCTGTCTTGTTACTGCTCTTGCTTTTTTGAAACTTGTTATTTGTCCTTTGCAACTCTGATCAATATGAAGGATTGCGATTGAGGATGACGACCTCCCCGTCTACCCCTGCTCCACAGTCCTCATTAGGTCACAGGTAGAGGATTTCAGATGAAAATGGCCATCACTTATTGTCCAGCTAATGTTAGGTGACGCGGTATGACATGTAAAGTTTGGCTGCTGATTTTAACATTTGATCATTAGAAGCAAAGAGTCATTGGTTTCGTTATCAGATACATCCAGAATAGCATCAGTCAGTGCCCCAAGAAAACACTGGATGATTCTCGAGGGTTTGTGTAGGTTAAACGTGGACTGTTCAGGCCAGAGGGAAGCGTGGCCTAAGCAGAGAACACCTCCACGCACAAAGGAGCACTAGCAGAAGGCCCATTTTTGGAGGTGAGGAAGCTTGCCTCACGTGGTATCGTCGTGTTGCTGAGGAACATGTGGGTCATTGGTAACGCTACCGCATTCCAGTGTGGCTCCAACATCCTCTGCATATATAGCAGCACAACAGGTCCTTCTGGGGCATTTAGGTAGTGGCTTAGGTACGCAGCTGGGGGCACCATAGTGCCTAGAGCACTGGAAGACACTACCCGGCTGGGACCCTGGGCAAATCACAGCACTTCTGCCTGCCTCAGTTTTCTCAAACGTAAGATGGGGATAGTAACAGCACCCACCTCTAGATTGCTGTGAGGATCCAATGAGGTCGTGCTTTGTACATAAAAGCCTTCAGGTTCCCTGCCTTCCAGAAGCCGTGCACAGACTTGACCCGTAACATAACATGGTCTTCAGTATAAAAACAGGTTTTTTGAGTTTGTTCTGTATTTTTAAGTGAGATGTTTGGCCTTCTTTGGTGACATGTAGGAAAAGCTCCACTGTGATTAGTGAGGCCTGTCTTTGTGTGACATCTCCAGCCTCTTCTCCAAGGAAGACTTTTCTTCTGCCACACAGGAAGCTGGGGCTTGGGACCAGAGGTCTGTCTGCTCCCCTCAGAGAGAGGGGGTGCCAGACTACACTTCTGTCTGTGTGCTCCCTTAATCTGACTTATGATCGCTTTGTCGTTAAGATTGGGGAGGAGGACCCTGAGTTCTCTGTCTAAGGTTTGGCCCCTTTCCCACCAAATGCCAGTTCCACAGTGAACACACATTGCAAATAGCAGTGAAGGCCATTGATCCCAATCATAGCCAGACAGAAATCAGAGCTCTATATAGGAGAACACAGGCCAGGCAATACCAAGTGAAGGAGCCCTCCCAGCAGAGACGCCAGAATTAAAAGTCTCCTCCCCACCCCACTCTCCTTCTGCTGCCCTGAACATGAGAAGTACTTTTGTGCCTGAGAGTCAAAGTGGGGGTGTCCCCCTTGGGTTGTGTGGCTGGCATCGGAGTGGAGGTAGTAGGAGGGCTGGGGAAAGGAAAGTGAGACGTGATCCCGTAGGGACTGGGGAGCTATTGGAAGTTGGGGAGTGGAAAGATGAAGTGGATCTTTCCTTGAAAGCAAGTGCTTCACAGACTATTGTATATTCTCTTGTCACTCACTGTCATGTAAGGAACCAAATCTGTGCTTGTCTTAAGTAATTATTTACTCAAAAAGGAGTGTTGTGCTGGTGTTTTCTAAGGTTAACCTAAGCTGACTTTATTTGTTTTTACAGATTTCACTTACAGAGATGAAAAAAAAAAACATTCCGATATGTTTTTTTATGAAATCACTGAAAGGAAGTCAACCTTCTGCAATACCTTTGGCCTGCAGATTGTTACTCACCATTTTTACCCGTGGTCTGTGAATTGTTATTCCCCATTTTTACCTAAGGATCAGTTGTGGTACCTTTTGTAATATGTACCTTGTAACATGTATTTTACTGATATTTTATACTTTGTCCATAACATGTCTGTTTTCATGTTCCTTCCTACTTAATAATTACTGTTAGGTGGAATTGGTTTTCTAGAACTAAGCCATGAATTTGTTCTGGATTTGTATGGCTCCCATTGGCCTGACTAGTCTGGGCATTGTTGAACAGCACTGTGGAGTCACACCTAGGAGTGAATTCTTCTTTCCATCCAGGTGTCAAAGCACCAGACCAAGGCCTGGCCTAATGGATCCTGTCACCATGGCCCCTGGAGAAGACAAGGGAGTCAGAGTTCTTATTTGGCATAAGCTATTATGTGGAACACCCGAAACCCAGTTTAGTGCTGCCCACCAGGGTGCATTTATTTACACATTCATATGGTTACTCAAATCATCTGTTTGGAAAAGCAAAGAAGAACGTGTACCTTTAAATAATTCATGTTAAAATGGAACCTTTTAGAAGGGGTAGTTTCTAAGGTTCTAATGGCAAGGGGAAAGAGTGACCCTATCATTTAAAAAAATTATTTTATGAACACAGTTTTATAATAAGATCCAAAAAGTATGTACTTTTTGAAATAAGATGACTTTATGCTGTCACAAAGAAAATGAAAGCAGCATTTCAGTCATAAATGAGGGGAGATTGTCAGAGAAGGGCAAAATCCATAGGGCTCTGTTTTAGTAGGTCAGTAGGGAAAGAACACTCCTTTTTTCTTAAGACAGAAAGTATTCCTAGATCTCAGAGATGCTGGCACCAGTTACTTTGGGTACAGTTTTCTCATTACTTTATAAAAGAGCTATTTTGAAGACCAACCTAAGCAAGCAAGTTCTATGTTGGCTGTGACACCGACCTCATCCTCACGCGTTCGAGCTCTGGTAAAGAGAACAAGCCCCTCGTTGGTTTTCCGCTTGTCCCGCCTTGTTCTCTGGCAGCTGGGGGGGGGGGGGGGGGGGAATTGCCATTGTGTAACTTGTCGTCTGATTGCTCTTCACCTTCATTTCCTCGATTTACAAACAGTGCTTGGTCTCTAAGTCATTTCAGTTTCCCTCCAGTTCCTAAAGGCCAAGCTCTGACCACACCTTCGCTCTCTCTGGTATGTGCCAGCCTTGGTGTCCCTTCTCTTCCCTCTTGATGTCTGAGGTGAGGCTCGCAAGGGGAGGCTGGTCCCAGAGAGGCCCACCCAAGGAGGATCCATGGTGGGGATAGGCCCGTAACAAAGCAGTGAGAGGCTGCTGTTGGGCCAAAGGCGGGAAGCCTTGAGGAACAGGTGAAGAAGTATTGATTGCAAACTTTTGATGATGGCATAATCCTTCAAAACATGCCAGTGTTCACTCTAGCTATGTGATCTTTAGTACGGTTGATAGAGTTTAAGTGGTCACATGCAATGTATTAATAGATTTAAGAAAAGTATTTTATTTAGTACTTAATGTATAATTAACTATATTACATACATTTTTTATCAACTTTTCCATGACATTTCAACATGTTTTATATTCAAGGTCAGTTATTTGAATTACACTAGTCTTTGTAACCTATATTAGAACAAAGCAAAAATTTATATATGCAAAGTGAGAAAAGTAAGCTAAGCCCTATGTACATTTAAGTAAAAATACTTCTCAGGGGGAGCTATCGCTTAAAATACTGAACTGAAAAAGATATTGTTAAATTCTTTTTACATGACTGCAATTTGGTTTGTTATCCCATGAGATCTAAGTGTGTCCTTTGACTAAGATATAGTCAGCCTCTGCCTCTGGAGGTGAATGTTGAGAACCCTTGTTTTCCAGGGTTGTTTTGTATCCCTTGAGCATTTTATCAATAAATAATTCTGGTTTAGTTATTCCATGAGTCAGTCTAATTACTGGTTCTTATAAGGAAGATAAAGGCTTTTTGGTTAAAAAAAAAAACAAAACAATTATATAACATACCTGCACAGTAACACCAGAATATTATTTTTGGTTTGTTTCATAATCCAGCTTCTGGACAGTGGATAGTGTTGGACACAGAGTCAGGGAGACTTGAGTTTAGAGCTTGCCTCAGTTTCCTCATTAGTAAAATGGGGGTCATAATAGCACCCCCCTCCCAAGGTTGTTGTGAGGATCAGAACTGGTAGGCATGGAGGATATAGAGACAAAAATAAATAAGTCCAGATTGTTGTGAGATAACCTATTTGTAATACAGTTTACAAACCTTAAACTCATATAAATGCAGGCTTTTATTAGAAATGTGTGTTCAGAGGCAGAGCCAAGATGGCAGAGTGAACACAGTGACTTGCTTCAGCTCTCCCTCAGACCCCTCCAAATACCTGCAAAAAATGGCTCTAAACAAATTCGAGAGCAGCAGAACCCACAAAAAGACAGAGTAAAACATTTCCAGCCCAAGACAAACTGGATGATTAATTGGGAAGATCTATTGTGCTGGGCAGGGAGAGGAATGCAGTTCAGCATGGAGTGAGCAAGCAAAGACCAGGCCTCAGCAAAGCTGGAGCAGGCCTCAAAGGACTGAATCACAGGCAGGTGTAGCGGTTTCCAGACTTCTCAACCCACAAACGCCCAAGACAACTTAGAAGGTCAGTAGGAGAAGTCTATAACCTCAGTGAGAGAAACACTTGGTCGCATCCCCAGGCCTGGCACAACCCCGGGGTGGTGGCTTCTTCTGGAGCTCGGCCCACAGACTGAGGGGGAATCTACTCACTGATTAGAGAGGGATTGCAGGGATCTCTTTGCTGGTGCTGAGGCAGGATTCCCTTGCTTGGATCTGGGTCTCAGTTCTGGGTGGCAGTCCAGGGGTGAGGAGGAACGCTGGCATGGTGGAGCTTGTGGTGGTGGAGAGGAAATGCTCCTCACAATTCCAAGACAGAAAAGAGTGCTTGTGGTCACTCATAGACCAGAGTACAGTCCAGGAAAGGAGTAACCACCTTGCCCTTGATCATACCGCCTTGGAAGAACTGAAAATTTACTGGTCCCTGGAAGTATCTCTGAAAACAGCTGCAGAAAACCCCCAAAGCTTGGGACATTACATTCTCCACACTGGAAGTAGACCCCTACCTTAACAAAGAGTTTATAACTCAAGTAATTGGCTGGGATCATGAGCAAACTGCACAAAAAAAGTCAGACCATAAAATCTTTCTTTTCTGACGAAGATCAAAACATACAACCAGAAGAAAACAAAGTCAAAGCTCCTACATCCAAACCCTCCAAGAAAATTATGAATTCGTCCCAAGCCATGGAAGAGCTCAAAAAGGATTTTGAGAAGCAAGTAAGAGAAGTAGAGAAAAAACGGGAAAGAGAAATAAGAGTGTTGCCAGAAAATCACGAAAGACAAGTCTACAGCTTGCTAAAGGAGACCCAAAAATACTGAAGAAAATAACACCTTAAAAATAGCCTAACCCAAATGGCAAAAGAGGTCCAAAAAGCCAGTGAGGACAAGGCGGCCTTAAAAAACAGAGTTGGCCAAATGGAAAAAGGAGTCCAAAAACTCACTGAAGAAAATACTTCCTTAAAAATTAGAATGGAGCAATTGGAAGCTAATGATTTTATGAGCAATCAAGACATTGTAAAACAAAACCAAAAGAATGAAAAAATAGAGGACAACGTGAAATACCTTATTGGAAAAACCAACTAACCTGGAAAATAGAGATAGTTTTAAAATTATTGGACTATCTGAAAGCCATGATCAAAAAAAGAACCTCGACAACATCTTTCAAGAAATAATCAAGGAAAACTGCCCTGATATTCTAGAACCAGAGGGTAAAATGGAAATGGAAAGAATCCACCGATCTGAAAGAGATCCCCAAAGGAAAACTCCTAGGAATATTGTAGCCAAATTCCAGAGTTCCCAGGTCAAGGAGAAAGTATTACAAGCAGCCAGAAAGAAACAATTCAAGTATTGTGGGAACACAATCAGGATAACACGGGATTTAACAGCTTCTACATTAAGGGACTGGAGGGCTTGGAATATGATATTCTGGAGGTCAAAGGAGATAGTATTACAACCAAGAATCACCTACCCAGCAAAACAGTATAATCCTTCAGGGGAAAAAATTGACATTCAGTGAAATAGAGGACTTTTAAGCATTCTTGATGCAAAGACCAGAGCTGAATAGAAAATTCAACTTTCAAATACAAGACTCAAGAGAAACATGAAGAGGTAAACAGGAAAGAGAAATCATAAGAGACTTAATAAGTTTGAACTGTTTACGTTCCTGCATGGAAAGATATTTGTAACTCATGAGACCTTTGTCAGTATTGGGGTAGTTGGAGGGAAAAAATTGTATGTATGGATGGATGGATGGCAGCCACAGGGTGAGTTGAAGATGAAAGGGTGATATCTGGAAAATAAAATTAAGGGGTGAGAGAGGATTTTACTGGGAGAAGGAGAAAGGGAGAGGTAGAATGGGGTAAATTATCTCACATAAAACAGACAAGAAAAGGCTTTTACAGTGGAGGGGAAGTGGGGGAATGTGAGAGAGAATGAGTGGGTCTTATTCTCATAGGATTTGGCTTAAGGAGGGAATAACATACACACTCAGTTGAGTATGGAAATCTGTCTTACCCTATAGGAAAATAGGGGGGAAGGGGATAAGAGGGCAGAGGGATGATAGAAGGGAGGGCAGATTGGGGGAGGGGATAATCAGAAGCACACACTTGAGGAAGGACAGGGTTAAAAGAGAATAGAATAAAGGGGGGAGCGGGATAGGATTATGGAAAATATACTTAGTTTTTCACAACATGAGTACCTATGGAAGTGTTTTGTATGACTACACACGTATGACCTGTTTTTAGTTGCCTTCTCAATGAGGGTGGGTGGGGAGGGAGGAAGGCAGAAAATTTGGAACCCAAAGTTTTAAAGACAAGTGTTAAAAATTGTTTTCACATGCAACTGAGAGATAAGAAATACAGGAGATGGGGTATAGAAATCTATCCTGCCCTACAGGAAAATAGAAGGGGAAGGGGATAAGACAAGGGGGGAGGAGATAAAAGTGAGGGCAGATTAGGTGAAGGGGTGTTCAGAATGCATGCTATCTTAGTGTGGGGGGGGAGGGACGAGATGGGGAGAAAATCTGGAACTCAAAATCTTGTGAAAGTGAAGGTTGAAAACAATTAAAAAAAATGTTCAACTCCATCTGGGATTACGACTGATATTGTTTTGAAAGTACAGCCTTTGCCTTCGTGCAGAGCTTGTGTGTGTTGGTGTTGATGCATTTTGGCTCCACAAAACAGGCAGACTCAGTTCGTTTCTGCAGCAATTAAATAAAGTGGCCCAAAAAAGTGATTCCTTCTGGTCACCCGGGCCACCTTACAGTCATGTAACTTAGCACTTGTTAAAGGAAAGGAAGAGTGTGTGCTTCTGAACTTGAGTGATGTCATGCTGCCACGACCTGAATCCAGCTGGCTTTTGGCGCTGTCTTCCTTCGCACACTTGCCATCATTCTGTGTAGTGTCTGTGTTTTGCATCATGTCACACATTCTTCCTGGAGTCTTAATTTCTAGTATTACAGAAACTGTCCCATTCATCAATTACGGTGCCATAATAATTCTTGTACATCTGTAGGCCACAATTGCAGGGCACATGTGTGCGCTTTTCCCTGTTGATGCTGTTGATATTTTTATACAGATGAATCTTCTTAGTCAATTTATCAGGTGCATGATGTGGGCAGACAATGACGAGGCTTTACTGGGGTCACATAGGTGGGAATAATGCCAGAAGTTTGGTAGAGAGGGCATTGGCAGGATGTGCCCCCCTTCCCTCTGGCTGTGGAATGTAAGGAAGAGAATCCAAGATCATTCTTGGGGCTTCAGAAGTGCATCCTCAAATCCCGTGGAGCCAGAACAAGAGGTGAGTGTTGAGGGGAGAATAAACAGGTTTGGACAAGTTGAGTTTGAGTGCTGGGGAAGCTTCAGAATTGAAATCAGGACTTGAAATAGAGATTCCAGAGACATCGTGCAGAAGTCTAGTCATTAAAACCACGTGAGGGAAGTGGATGAGACAACAGAGGTCGGTTAGTGACTCAGAAAGAGCCAGGACCAACAACCATGTCTGCCACACTGGGCACTTCACTGTGACACATGACTATCTTGAGTAGCTGAAGGAGATTAGAAGGGGGGCCCAGAAGAAGTGTAGCTGAAGAATTCAGCGTCATGGAAAGGAAGGGAAGCCTCAGCAGTGTCCATCACCAGAGAGAAGTCAAGGAGGATGAGCACTGAGATGAGACTGTTGGATCTGGCCATGAGGAGCTCAAGGGCCATTTTTCCAGAGGACCTCAGTCATGGCTACAGAAGTAAGATCGGGGAAGGCTTCGAGGAGCCGTGGTGAACACAGATGTCGGAGTAGAAGACATTTTCGAGTGTATTGGTGAAGGGAAGATGGATAGGTGAAGAGTCGGGGAAAGTGGCTTCTCATAACTACTTATAGTGTGACATTTGTCATCTTCAGTGTGTTCGTTCAAAATTGAGAGCCCTTCATGGTTTGTAGCTCCTTTGTATGAAAGTGATATCAGGTCTTTCTGTAGATGAATTATTCAGGTTCTTTCCTTTTGCTGTTGATGTCAGAGCAAATCAAATAAAGGGAGGTCATAGGTACAAGGTACCTAGGAACACCAGGCTTGGAGGCAGGAAATCTCAGCTTCCTGAGTTCAAATCTGGCCTCTGACACTTCCTAGCTGTGCGACCCTGGGCAAGTCACTTCATCCTGTTTGCCTCAGTTTCCTCATCTGTAAAATGAGCTGGAGAAGGAAATGGCAAACCTCTCCAGGATCTGTGCCAAGAAAGCCCCAGATGGGGTAACAGAGTCGGACATGAGTAGGTACAGAGGAATGCTGCTTTTTACTTCAATCGTCTCTCAGTTGTCAGGTCTGTATGTTTTCTTAATACCGTTGACTGCCTGTGATAGTTCTGTAGCTGAAGTTTGATCTCAGGTTAAGCTCATAAGCTCTAGTAATTCTAAAGCAAGTACTTAAGTCTAGAAATTGATCATTAGAAGCTTCTCAGTCCTGTTGTGGTTTAGGATACCTTTCTCTTTGTTTTGAGTATGTGAGAGATTTAGTTCTTTTCTCCACATCTGCACACCTGCAGCTTTTTCTTTTTGGGGGGAGGAAGGGGTTGGTTGTTTTTAACAAAAATCCATATTTTATGTCATAAGTCACTTGGAAAAATCTGATTGTAGTGTTTAACGTGATGAATACTTGAAAAACATGTCAGTTTTCCTGTTTCTACCTCAAGGCTGCATACTCTGGTCTGGCCTTTGGTTTGCTCTATTTAGTATTTTTGTTTTGTCCCTGAAAAACCCAGATGTTCTTAAGCTCAAATGTATTTGCTTTTAACTCCCTTTTGTGCTTTCTAAAGCTTAATATTGGTGGGAAGCAAGGCAGTGCAGTGGTCTCCTCTCTATAAACTAAAAAGCAGTAGATCTTGAACTTTGGACCAGACCAAATCCTGATGAGGAAATCCAGAAAAAGTTGCATTGAGTCTTGTCCAGCCCAACTTGGCACAGGGAGAGAGACAGAGAAGGCTTTGGACAATGGAAATGGGTCTTACTGGGAGCATGCCAGCACCCTGGGAGGGCAAGAGGAGATCCCAGACCCATACTGGATCACTGCACTGGGGACAAGTGCAAACTAGATCACAGATCCAGAGCAGACCAAAAGGGATCTGCTCAGGGGAGGGATGTTCCTCGTAGGGAGCCTTGAGTCGCGTACTGAGAAAGTTGGAAGTTCACAGGGAAGCCGCAACAGTACTGAGGCTTCAGTCCCAGCCCCAAAGCGAGGTCTTAGTGTTGAGCATCGAGCCCAGCCGTTGGAGGAATAACCGGTGTGGGAATCCCAGCTAAAGGGGAGCCGACATTTCTGTCCCTCTGAGCTAACAGTTTCCAGCTGACTGAAATGGACAGTCCAGCCAGCAGTCTGCTCTTTCACAGACCCAAAGCCAGATCAGAAACTTGCAGAGCTCAGACCAGAGGGGGTAGCAATCAGATTTTGCAGGACCCCAGCCTGTCCCTGAGATCTTGGAGTAGCGCAACACTCAGTACCCCAAGAAAGCAATAGAGCCATCCCAGACCTTCCCTCCAGGAGTGTCACAGAGCCCATCTAATCCAGAATCAGAAGTAGGCTGGAAGCATGGGCAAACAACAAGAACCCCACCCTGATAAACTGCAGTGGCGACAGAGATGCTCAGACGCAGACGTGGAAGAAGATAATGGCTTCCAAACCATCTCCAAGCAAAGAGTTTTTAAAAGTTTAAAAGAAATGTTTTTTTCTAAATGGAATGAGAGAATTTGACCAAAAATGGAAAAGAAATGAGAGCTGTGGAAGAAAGAATTGGAAAGGGAATCAGTAGCTTGGCACGAGGCGTAAAACCTTGCTCAAGCAATAAATGCCCTGAAAATGTGAATGGACCAAATAGAAGCCAATGACTTCATGAAGCAGAAAGAAATATTAAAGTAAAATCCAAAAACTGAAGGAAAAAAAAGGAAGACATGCAAGAGAAAAAATGTAAGAATCATTGGACTATCTGAATGCCATAACCAGAAGAAAAAAAAAACCAACCCTAGGTATCATCTCAAGAAATCTTAAAGAGAATACCCCATATTTCTTTGAAACAAAGAACAAAGCAGAAAAAGGAAGAATTCACTAGTCCACTTCCTGAAAGAAACCTCAAAATGAAACATCATAGCCAAAATCTAGAGCTTCCAAGTCAAAGAAAAATACAGTTGGGGTGGTGCACCCCCTGCCTCCGCAATCTGGAAAATCTACATAAAATTTTTTGGCCCTCCCTTCGTACCAGAGAAGTCTAAATTTTTTGTTTTTCTTTTATAGGGTGTTTACAGTATTTTATTGTAAAATTTGGGTTATATTATACAATACCATACACATATTTTATGCAGTTCTGAGTTTCCAGATTTTCTGTGTCATCCGCTGGCCGTTGAGTTTCGTCTGTGGCTTCCACACAACTTTCCCCAAATTCCCATTTAATTTCTTATGCCAGTCCACGATACATTAAAACGTTGGTGGGGAAAGTCTCGATGTGGAAGGGATAAGTGTACTGCAAGCTGCCAAAAAGAAGCAATTTGGGTACCAGGGAGCCACAGTAAGAATCCCACATGATTTAACAGCCACCATAATAAGGGGGAGGAGAACTTGAAATAACAATGTACCAGAAGGCAAAAGATATGGGCCTGCAGGCAAGGATAATTTACCCAGCAAAACTGAATGTAGCACTCTGGTGGGAAAATGGATCTTTAATGAAACAATAGACTTCCAGGTGTTCCTGATGAAAAGTCCAGAGCTGCAGAGTGTGAGCTGGATCAGAACTAGCCTCTAACCTGTGGGTGGCCAGAGCCAAACAAACAGAACAGGCTAGAGACAGGAGACAGGACACATACAGAAGTTTAATTTCAGAGTGAGGAAAATGATAAATGCACATGGAAGCCCCCCCACCCCAAGAAGGAGGGCTTAACGTGCCAGATAAAGGCAGGTCTTGTATACATCCTGGACTAGACCGTGACATAAACTACAGGCCCCGAGGGAGCAGTATTGTCTCAAGTGTTGCCCACCCTGTGGGGCATGGAACCAGAGTTCTGTGACAGGAACAGGAATGCAGTTCCTGTCAGTGGCAGGGAACAGGGATTATGAACGTGATGGATGACCCTGGGAAATAGTAACTAAATCACCTCAGTGAACACCTGGTGCTGGTCCAAGCAATACACTGCCGGAGGGCATTATCATCCTGAGCGCAAAGGATCCTTGGTATGCCAAGCTCAGAGCACAGCCTGCTTGTTAGGCCTTAGCTCTGGAAAACAGGGTATCTCCAAAGCATTTTGACAAGAGAAACTCTGAAATTCAAACACAGGAGTGAAGAGGATGATAAAAACGAAACCCGAATACACAATAATAAAGAACTTAGCAAATATAAACTGATTACATTGAAACACGGGGAGATGATCCAGTGTTTCCACAGATCCCCATCATCATCAGGTGTCGTAGATTGGGAGGCCAATAAACAGGGCCTGGAAGTGGTTCTGCTGTGTCCTGATATTAGCTCACATTTATATCATGATTACTAGATTACTAGAACTTTACCACTATTATCTCATTGGATTCTCACAACAACCCTGGAAGGTCACTCCCATAGTAACAACAATAATGGTGCATATCTGTATAGCTCTTTGGGCCTGGCACCATGGCAGGACTGCTCAGTTTGATTGAGGTGCCAGTGCCCAAATCCTGGGAGATAAGTCTTAGGGAGTTACCTGAGGCACTCGGATGTTAAATGACTTTCAAGGATCACTGACAAGATTCAAACCCGGTTCTAATTGACACTAAGTTCGGCATTCTAATAATGCTGAGTAGAACAGTAGCTAGCCTTTAGATAGCGTCTATGATGTTCCGGCCACTCCTAAGCACTTTTTTCAAATATTTCATTTGATCCTCATGGCAACCCTGAGAAGTAGATGCTATTGTCATCCCTATTTTACAGTTGAGGAAACTGAGGCAAACAGATCAAATGATTTGCCCGGGGTCATATATCTAGAGTCCAGCCAAATTTGAACTTGGGTCTTTCTGAGTCCTAGCCCAGCACTCTATCCACTGTGCCACCTAGCTGCTTCTTAAGAAGCTAAAGTTCTTAAAATGTCCCAATCAAGTATTTTCTGGGTAGTTTTAAAGGGTTTCTCTTTTTTTTTTTTAACCACTTATTGACAATAAAGAGCACCCACCCCTTCCACATAATCAGTCCTTAACCCCAGTGGGTGTTAAATCCCAGGCAGTGATGCTGTCTGTCGTCTTTACTCCTTCCTCCCAGGCACTGTGGGTATCCCTTCCCCCATCCCCATCACTCAAGGTTACCAGAGAGTGCTTGGTCCTCATAGCTAACAATCTCAGTGCCAGTCACCTCTTAAAATTAATCAGTAACCTTTTCTTTAGAACTCTGCTAGGCACTAAGGATACACAGACTAATAAAGTTCCCATCCTCAAGGAGCTTACATTATGTCAGAGGAGAAAATGAGTACCTACGTCTATTTGGGACGTCTACAAAGTGAATCCCCAGTAATTGGGGGAGGGGAGGCCCTGGGAGCTGGCGGGGAGGGACTTCCCATAGAAGGCCGGATTTGCTGTAATCGTTTCACAAGCTTTAAGTTCGGACTACTTAAAATGCAAGGACTGTGTGTATGTGAAGGTGACTACCAGATGACTGGTTTGTGATTTCTTATAACCAAGCATACTAGACTTCGTGAATCACAACAGACTGAAAGGTCTGAGCTAAAGGAACTGGGAAGCATTTTAGTTTTAGGTAAGAAATTGACCAGCTCTCTACTGAGGAAGGGCCGTTATTACTCGGCAATGTGGTCTCCCGTCGTTCATGCTGACTTATCGTTGTTTCGTTGCTGTTTGGTGTGTCAGAAGCAGCACAAGTCAGTCAGAAAAGCAGCCTGAGTTATGATGCTGGAGAGAACCTTAGGCTGTGACTGCTATCTCGTCCGCCACCTCGTTTTACAAATAAGGAAACTGAGGCCCAACTTGACAATCCCAGTGTTCTTACCATGCTGCCTTGTAAATGTTACCTCTGCATAGCAGAGTCCTCAAGACTCTAGACCTGAGCCATCTGACTAGAGTAATACTCGAAAATCAAGGGCTCGTTAAGTGTTTGGCAAGGCACCAGGAACTTCCAAAAATCCTTGAAACTTTACTTCTGGGCCCTTCAAAAAGAAGCACAAAGTGGGGGATGGGGAAGGACAGGAGCAGCTCTGGGGGCCAGGAGAGGCCCCGTGCCAGAAGTGGCACTTGAAGGAAGCTGGAGATTCTGAGGAGGGAATAGATGGTGCTAATACATCGTGCACAGCAGGAAGGAGGTCATCTTGATGAAGCCAGAGGGTATGTGGAGGGAAGGCGTGTGTAATAAGGCTAGAAAGGTAGTGAGGGACCAGGTCATAGAGGACTTTTCATGCCTGCAACAAGAGTTTCTGTTTGATGCTGGAGGATCAGCTGGATTCATTCACTGGAGTTCATTGAGTCGGGGATGGGAATGACGTGACCAGGCTCCTGTGAGCTGTGTAGAGGACGAATTGGAGTGGGGAGAATTAGCAGGCCCTTGGAATCATCCAGGTTGGGGCTTCTCTATGGGTAGATTTCAGAGTCCATAAATTTGAAGAGGGAAAAACATCTTTAGTTTCACTAATCTCTAACTAAAACAGCGTTTTCTTCATTTATTTAAAAACTTTTCTGTAAAGGAGTCCGTGGGCCTCACCAGACTGCCAGTGTGGTCCGTAACACGAAAAGGGTTAAGAACACCTGGTCTAGGTGACAGGTCTGAATGAGGCTCAGCAGAGGTTGGGTGTGGGGCCAGACTGAGTGGATTTGGGGTGAGAGTGAAGAATCAAAGATGGCCCTAAGATATCAAACTGATGCTGCCCTTCACAGAAATGAAGAAGTTTAGGAGAGAGAAGAGGGCCTGGGAAAAGCTGATGAGTTTTGTTTTGAACAGTTTCTGATTTGGAGATACTTACAGGACATTCAAGATGGCCAACAGGCAATAAAATATTTTTGTGCAAACAATTGCCTTTGGAAATGTTGGCGTCTTTCTCCAGTGAGTAGTAGAGGGTGGTTTGCCCATGTTTTGACAGTGATCAATGCTGAGTAGTTGGCTTCTGCTATTCACAGTTCCTTGTTTTGAAATGTCTGAAGTACCTGGTCACATTGTTTTGGGCACAGCTCAAATTTGCTGCCGACTCAGTCCTAAGGCTCAAACCTTTGGAAATGTTTTCTTTGGTTTCTCCTTGGCATGTCTGCACTCTTCTCTGTTTGTTTAAAGAGTCAAGGGTGGGCTGCAAGAAGGATTTCTCACCGGGGAGTGTACTCCTCCCAAGCCTGGGGCCGTTTCCCTGTTCAGCCAGGTGACTTGCTCTACTGTTAACAGGAACACCACTCAGCCTTAGGCTAAAGCCGAGTTACAATAGCAGCTTTCAACAACTACCAGTCTACCGAGATGCCAGTGGAGCTGTTAGTGTTCAGTCATTTTCCAGTCATGTCCCACTCCTCATGACCCCATCTGGAGTTTTCTTGGCAGAGATATTAATGTGGTTCACCATTTCCTTCTCCAGCTCATTTTACAGATGAGGAAACTGAGGCAAACAGGATTAAATGACTTCTCCAGGGTCACACAGCTAGTGTCTGAGGCTGGATTTGAACTATCTCCAGGCTAGGCACTCCATCTATCCATTGCACTACCTAGCTGCCCACCAAATGGAGTACCACCGATATTCACAGGTTCTTGGATAATGAGAATTGTAATAAGAACAATAAACTAGCATTTATATATTACTTTAAGGTTTGCAAAACATTTTACAAATTTTGCCTTTGGGGACACCTGTAAGTAACAGTGGGCTTGGTTGGGCTAAGCCAGTTTCTTCTGAGTGAGGAGGACTGGACTTCACATTGTTGCCTATGTGACTTTGGTTAGCCTCCCTGGTCCTCAGTTTCCTCACCTGTAAAATTTGGGAGTTGTGCTAGATGGCCTCAGAGGCCCCTTCCAGCACCAAATCAGGGCTCGATAATTCTATGATAGTTACTTGCTCATTGCCGCCCCCACACACACACACAGAGTATTTCCCGTACAATGTTGTCCCCTCACCCTATAGCCACTCGTTCCTTTTCACACCTTAGCCCTGGGTTACTTCCCTCCCCTCCACCATTCATACTCACTTGCTCCTGAACAGAGCTAGAGGAAGTCAGCCCTCTGACAAGGTCATCCATCTATTTCTCCCTGATTAATTCTCAGTCCTCACAGAAGCTATTCAAATCCTTCTCTTCTGGCCTCAAGCCTCCCACACCTCTCACTACCTCAACTCTATCAGCTGAGGACACTGTACTGAGAAAATTTAGGCCATTCACCATCAACTCCCTCTTCTCTCCGTTTCTTCATTTCAAAACCCCCATGTCCATTACCACTTTCTCCTTTTTCCCAGTCCCTGCTAATGAGGTGGTCCTCTATGTCCACTTGTGCTACCCACAAGCACAGTGCTGGCCCTGGAGTCAGGAAAACCTGAGTTCACATCAGGCCTCAAACACTTACTAGTTGTGTGACCTTGGGCAAGTCATTTAACCTTTATCTGCTTCAGTTTCCTCAACTGTAAAATGAAAATAATAACTGGATCTACCTCCCAGGGTGGTTGGGAGGATCAAATGAGATAATAATTGTAAAGCACTTAGCACAGTGCCTGGCACACAGTAGGTGCTTACTAAATGTTTATTCTTTTCCCCTTTCCACCTTGATCCTATTCCCTTGCTACCTTCTCCAACAGATCATCAACTGTAATCATCTCATCTCCTTCTCTTCAACCTCTCCCTATCCTTCCCTACTGCTTTCAAACGTGCCCAAGTCTCTCCTATCCTTAAAATACCTTCATTAGAACCTACTATTCCCTCAAACTATGATACTATAGCTCTTCTCCCTTTCTCAGTCAAACCCCTAGAAAAAGCTGTCTACATTCAACATGTCCACTGCTTTCCTTCTGTTCATTTCTCAGCCCTTTGCAATCTGGCTTCCAATCTAATCACTCAAAAAACTGGAATTGTTCTCACCAAACCTTTCACATGGTCTCTGCTTTAGGTTTAACGTCTCATCTTTTCTCACCAGTTGCCAAATCTTGCCATTTCTACTTCCATAGTCTTCTTGCATTTGATCCTGTCTCTCTGTCCAATTCAATTCAATAAAAATTTGTTAAGCACCTCCTATGTGCCAGGCACTATGCTAAGCGTGAGGGATACAAAATGAGACAGTCCCTGCCCTCTAGGAGTTTCCATTCTAAGTCCCATAGTTACTACCATTTCAGTTCCTCATTACCTGCTGATATTATTGCAAAAGCCTAAGTGATGTCTCTGCCTCAGTGGTCCCCTATACACAGTTCTCCATCCTATACACCACTGCCAAAATGATCTTCCTTAAGAAATCTGGCCCTGTGACTCTCCTTCTCAACCATCTCCAGTGACTCCAATTGCCTCTAGGATCAAATGTAAACTCAGCCCTTCACAATAGCCCCACTGTCTTTCCAGTCTCAGTGGACATTACTGCCCCTACCACACTCTGCAGTCCAGCCAGACTGACCTCTCTGTACCACACACATGATACTTTACCTCTCATGGCCATGAGGCAGCTGATGGTGCAGTGGGTAGAGTGGGTAGAGCCCTGGAGTCAAGAAGACCGGAATTCAAATCTGACTTCAATTACCAACTTTGTGATCCCAGGCAACCTCCATTTCCTCAGCTCTAAAATGGGCGTACTAAACAGCATCTACCTCACAAGGTTGTTAGGATCAAAAGAGATGTTTGTACAGCACTTAACATAATACCTGGCACACAGCAGGCACTGTATAAATGCTTATTCTCTTCCTATGCCTTTGCACTGGCCATCCGCTATTTCTAGAATGCATTTCCTCACCTCCTCAAGCTCAAGCTTGTGTTCTCATGCCCTCCCCCCAAACCTGCATTTTGTACTTATTTTTATTCTCTACAAACGTGTGTGCGTGGTGTTTCCTCCGTTAGGATGTAGGCTCTATGAGGGCAGGGATTCTTTCATTCTTAGTATATGAATCCCTTGTGCCTGGTAGTCAGCATAGTAGTAGCAATAGCAGCAGCAGCAGCAAACCTTTTTCTGCCATAGGATATCATACCCTTGCCTGTGGATGCCCTGCCCAAAGGAATGTAAATTTTGATAGATGAAACCTCACAAGATATCTTGGGGTTTACAAACTAGATGTTTTTTCTTAAGGACTATGCCTTAAACCAGGAGTGCGGAACCTTCAGCCTTGAGGCCACATGGGGCCTTCTAGGTCCTTGGGTGTGGCCTTTTGACTAGGTCCAAATTTTACAGAACAAATCCTTTTATTAAGGGGATTTGTTCTGTGAAGTTTGGATTCAGTCAAAGGGCCGCACTTGAGGACCTAGAGGGCCATATGTGGCCTCAAAGCTGCAGGTTCCCCACCCCTGCCTTAAACCTAAATCATTCTGGCTCTTATTGATTGGCTAACAACAGGTCCCAGGCCAAGCCCCACTCGTTCATTGTTTGGGCCCTGACCAGCTCAGAGTGAATATAAGTAGCAATTGTTTCTGCTCTGGGCAGAAACCCTGAGGGTCCTCCTCTCCCACATTGATTTTTTTTTTTTGACTAGGTGAAAGAGGCCATTCTCTGTCTCATTTCTTACCTAGCCTCAATCACAGAATGAGTGTTGTCTCAATCAAACTGAGATGGACACTTAAATGCATCTTGAAGGACTGATGCTAGTTCAAACTTCATTGTGTGGCAAATGTATTTGTGTGTGTATACGTGTATCTGTGTGTGTGTGTGTGTGTGTGTGTGTGTAGAGCTATAAAACAGCTAGCATTTATATGGCACTCTAAAGTTATAAGGTCATTTTACAAATATCTCATTTGAGCCTCACAAAAATCTTGAGAAGCAGATGCTATTATTACCCCCATTTTATAGCTGAGGAAAGTGAGGCAGAGAATGGTTAAATGCTTTGCCCAGGGTGACACAGCTAGTAAATGTCTGAGGCAGGAGTTCAAATTGCATCTTCCTGACCCCAACTATGGTAAAGTAACAGGTATTTCACTTTGGAGCTTGGTGTGTGTAATTCAAGCTTTGGAATTATGTGCTGCATTGTTTTTCTGCTCTGTAGGGGTGATGCCATGGCCCACATTTATACGGCTCTACCTAAGCTCTCTTGATGGGAGTTTCTTTGATTTTGGGGGTGTGGGTATTCCCTTCGTCAGTATAAGCCACTTACAGTCACCCCCAGATTCCAGCATGCCCTGGTGAGGAGTTTCTTTAGCACCATCGGCCCACTACCCACAGACATCACTGTTTATCATTGGGTCAGACCTGAAGCTTTTCCGGTTTGGCAGGATTTGCCAACACATACACTTCGCTGCCAGTTCCCTCAGCAGCCCTCCATGGAGCACCCTCAGAAGTTCTTCCTCTAGCCAGAGGAGTGGTTTCACCATGCCAGCACTGTGTAAGGCACCCTATGTAACGCTGTCCATTGCAAGCTGGCTGGATGCCCTTTTCCCAAAGATGCCTTTGGCCCCCTTGGACACAGCAGAGATTATCCGTCAATGTCTTAGTGAAGTGGTTGGATCAGATGGGAAGATGTTCTGGGTGTGGTCCCCCACAGGCCAAACCAGTTCAAACTCATTCTACCAATGCAGGTAAGTACCTTCTCCGCCACTTACAGCCTTAGTGAGTTGGAGAAGTGTCATGCTCACTGTTGGCTGTAAACCTCTTGAGGGAGCCCAGAAAGATTAAAATGTCATTGGGAAATGTTTTTTAAAAAACTAAGAAAAATATAGTACCACCTAGATAATGTTAATTTGTGGTTTTCTAAGAGCTTAAGTGACTTACTCAGAGTCACACAGCCCAGGCACAGGAGGGCTCCTGGTTTGAAGCCAGCTTTGTATCCACGATATCACACTGCCACATCTATATTATTAGGAGGGGTTTTGTATTTTTTTTTTCATCTTAAGTTATATTGTAGCCTCTTCTTTTTACAACAAAATCATTTTCCCTCCCTCCCCACTATCAGACCTCCCTGGTAACAAAGAAAAAACACTTCAGCCTAACCTGCCTACACAGTTACCAACTCTGATGACATTTGCTACATTTCCCCTGCCCCACCTTTCTACCCAAAGGAAGGAATGTTTTCTCATCATGAGTTCCCAGGCTGAGCTTGTTAACTCAACTAGGATTTAAGTGCCTGTCAGGCACTATGCTAAATTGTGGGGTACAAAAAAGTCCGAGAACAAGAAACATTCAAGGATCTTACAATCTAATGGGGGAGAGACAACATGCAAACAAGATCTAGACAGAATACAATCGGTGTCATCTCAGAGGAAAGGAAGGTACTAAGATCAAGGAGGACTTGGGAGGATTTTTTATGAAAGGCATAACTTTATTTGGGACTTGAAGGAAGCCACAAGGCAGAGATGAGAAGGGAGAGAATTTGGGGTGTAGAGAACAGCCAGGGCAAATGCCCGGAGGCAGGAGATGGAGGGTCTTGTTGGAGCAACAGCCCGGAAGCCAGGATCACTGGTTCTTAGAGTCTCTGGAGGGGAGTAAGGTGTAAGAGGCTCAGAAATGTAGGTAGGAGCCGGGTTATGAAGGCATTGAATGCCAAGTAGAGGAGTTTATATTTGAACCTAGAGGAGCCACTATAGTTGACTGGATAGAGGGGTGACGTGGTTGAGACCTGTGATTTAGGAAGATCAGTTTGATAGCTGAGTGGAGGAGGGATTGGAGGCAGGAAGACCAACTAGCAGGCATGAGGTGATGAGGACCTGTGCATGGAGGGGAGAAGGACATGTGTGTGAGAGATGTTCGAAAGGTAGAAACAATAGACCTTGGCAACTGGTTGGATATGGATGATGAAGAGAAAAGGATGACACCTGGATTGTGGTCCTGGGGAGCTGGGAGGATGGTGGTGCCCTGGAAGATAATAGGGGAGATGGGGGGGGGGAAGGTTTGAGGGTAAAGCTAATAAACTTAGCTAACAAAACTAATAAAGTCCAGTCTGGGCCTTTCAAACCCTTTTTTCATGGACATTACTGTACTTGTGCATATTATTCTCCTGGCTCTGCCTATTTTACTCTCCCTTAATACAAGCCTTTCAATATTTCTCTGAATTCTCGTATACGTTATTACTAATGGACAATACTATTCCACAGCATCCATTTGTTTAGCCATTCCCTAACTGATGGGCACCATTTTCCACAATTTTTTTGCTGTCCCCCCCCCCAAATTCTGCCATAAAGATCTGGGCAAATAGAAGCCTCTTCTGTCTCTGGCTGCTCTGGGTAAGATGTTCATTGCTGCTTAGGAGGCACACATGGACTGCGACAATTGTCGAAGTATTAAAAACGAATGTCTCACAGAGGGCAATGGAGAAACCCATGGCTGATGTGAGCAGCCTAAAACACATAGCAAATTAAGAGCTAGCAGGAAGACGTGTAAAAGATGTTAGGAAGGAACTGCATGACAGAAAAAAGAAGATGGGCTGGTCCTGGGGCAAGAGCAAGGGGGACGGCCGGCATGCTCCACCAGTACCCTTGAAATATTAGGAAGAAGTGAGGAAGGCCTCCAGCACATTGAGTAGACTCTAATGTGGTGAAATTATGGGACGGCAAGGACAAGAAAAACACAGGATGACCAGGCAGAGGGAAAACCAAACTGACAGGATGACCAAATCCTTTGAGTGTTTCCAAAGTGGAATCACTGGAACAAAGAAGTTAATGACTTTTCCTTCAGAAGGCTTCATTGTTTTCCAGAAAATCTGGACCAATTCACACAGTTCAATCACAGTCCATGAGTTTGCCTATCTTCCCACACTTCCTCCAACACTGACTATTTCTCTCCTTTATCCTCTTTGTAGGTAGCATGTCCTAGCATTTGAGATGTGGGGAACAGAAGAGATGCATCAGGACTGGAGATGGCATGTGGCCCTCTTTGCAGAAAAGGAACTAGGGTGGATTCTTCACGTCAATTGGCCAATGAGCTTAACTTCTATTTCTGGCCGAACAGCAACTTTGAAAAGAAGCTGAGTAACCCTTTATGACAATATGGAGGCAAAAGCCCCTTCCCATGGCAGAATAGGCATGCTCCATAGAGAAAGACAGGACGTGAGGAGATGCATCTTCTGAGTTAAGGGAACCATGAGGACCTGAGCCAGCAGGGGCTGCTGGGCCAAGCCAGGAGCTGGGAGACCTGGGATAACTGTGAGACTGCTAAGAAGTAGCAGGGGTGGCCAGGAGACAGGATGAAAGCATAAGCACTATAGACAGCAGAGAGGAGGCAGAGGGTGCTGAACCAGCACCTGGAACCCCCCAACAGTCATGCATCAGGCAGTCTTGGGTAGTTGGACTTGAGAACCCTTGATAACCAGGCCAGTCTCTTACCTGTACATGAAGCGTTTTTCAATAAACCTGTCCTATTTTTAAAAGAACTAAAACAGACACTGAGTCTGCTCTGAAGACTATTGTGCAAATGTATGAATGACATTGTGCAAATTGAAAATAGAAACCAACCTGTGTGCAAGTAGGTCTCCTTGGGACTCAAATGAAAACCCTGGTTGCATTTTTAGGATGTAAAACTGGACATCAATTATTTCTGTACTATTGCTGGGTTCCTTTCTGACCTGGGCTCCAAAATTCTGACCTAAACTTGCATCTTTCCCATCTTCCATGATGGAAATGGAAACAGTCCTGCTTTCAGACTCTTCCCACTCATGGCTGGAGCTTAGAGGATTTCCTTTCTGTCCTTGTGTATTAAGAAGCTAAGCCTTGAACTGACAACCTGAGCTTGAGCCTGGAATGGCTTCCTCCCTTTCACAGCCGAACTGGGAGAAAAGCTTCTCCCCTTGGTGCTTCGCTCACACTCCCTCACATCCCATGTCCTCAAAGGCCCCTTGCAATCCGGCTCCCAGTCTTTCTGCTTTGCTTTCTCCAATGTCACCAAAGATTTCAGCTGCTAAAGCCTTGTCTGGGTCATCATCATCCTTGACCTCTGCAGCTTTTGACAGGATGACCACCCCAAACCTTGGTGCTTCCTGGCCGCTTCCTCACAACTCTTCTTGTCTGACCCTTCCTTCTCAGTCTCCTTTAATGGATCATTGCCTCTATCAACAAACAAGTGCCATCTACTATCAAGCACCTACTATGTGCCAGACTCTAGGGAAACACACACAAAACCTAAAACTATCCCTTACCCTTTAATGGGGAGACAACAGATACACGTATCAATCTACACAGCAGAACTATAAAGTGAATAAGTATAAATATACCCAAAGCCGTTCAATACAAGGTGAATCGGGAGGGAAGGCTTGAGCAGCTGGTGGGGATCCAGACAGTCTTTGTGCCAACTCATGAAATGTTGTTGAATTGCAAAGGGTCTCATCAGTCCAACTCTGGCCTAGCCTATGGCTGGGTATACCATAGGTGCTCAATAAATCCTTGCCAAATGGAATTTCATGATGCGTGACCTACAATGACGCATTCATGTTCAGATTACTACCCAGATGCTATGGAACACCACAATGGTTGGTAAAGTTTACCAAGAGAGGCAGGGAAAAAACTGGAGAATCCCAATACCATGAGGGGCTTCCTTTAATGTTTTAGAGGAGACCATCCCCTCTACCAACACAGATCATGACCCCCCCAAAAAAACTTTACTAGATGGCCTTTGAGATCACCCTGCGGCTCATCTGGGACTCACGTGTTCCCCATTCAGCTCAACTGGTTTGTTACTGTGTCCGTATTCTGATTTTTCCTCATTTAATCCAAATTAAATTTCTTCAAATTCAGTCCAAAACATGACTTGATTTGTTGGCCTCTCGTGATCTCATTCTGCATGATCTTCAAGAATTCTCATGTTGTAGTAGATTACCCACGGGACCTGGAGTCAGGAGGACCTGAGTTCAGATTCTATCTCAGACACTTACTAACACTAACAGGGTAACTGTGTTACCCTGGGAAAGTCATTTTTCCTCTCTGAGCCTTAGTTTCTTCATCTGTAAAATGAGGAAAACAATGGCACCTACCTCACAAAGTAGTTATAAGGATAAGATGAGCTCATCTAGCCAAAATTCTTTGCAAACCTAGAAACACTCTCTAACTCATATATAGGGTTGCAGAGATCCTCTTCTTTTTCCTCTTCTTTGTTGTATGAGGAAATGTACATGTTTGTCCAGTTCTTAATTAACAAAAGACAATTTTTAAAACACTATCTTAATATTGACTTTTCTGAACCTCAGTTTCCTCACCTGTAGAATGAAGGCACCGAATGTATTGATTTTTATGGTCCCAGCTCTGACATCCTATCATCCATGACTTAGATTAGAAGATTACAGTCAATTTCTTCCATTGAAGCCTTCTTCAGAGGAAAATAAGTGAACTGGGAAAACATTATACACAATACCCATGGTCATGTAAATGGGAGAATAGTCGCAACAGCTGGGCTCCAAAGAACATCTACAAGCAGATATCTCTCTCGCTTTTCCAAGGTGGGGGGGCTTCAAGTGTGGAGATGAGAGATGGAGCATGATGTCTGAGGAGCAGTGAGTCAGTATGCCTAGACTAGAGGATCATGGAAGAGAGCCAAGTGTCAGAAGACTGGAAAGGCCAAACAGATGGGACAGGCCTCAATGTGCATTGGGGGAGAGCTCACTCACCCACATGGCACCATTGCAGGGTATGCAGAGCCACCTCAGGAGGCCTTCCTCTGGTGCCTTATTGTGCTAGGAAGGTGTGAGGGGCTCTCTGATAGAGGGTAGGCCAGACTGATACAAACTATGCCAGGTCTCATCCAGATGGAAAAGGTAGGCTTGCTGACTGGCTGAATGTGTCATCCAAGGACCAGCACTAGCTGGGTTGGGAGGTTTTCCATATGGTGATCACATTTTCAGTCACTTCTCAAAGACTATTGACTAAGTAGGAGAGAGATTGAGATCTGTATTAGGGAAAGGAATATATCACACCAATACCAAGAAAATGACAAATCCTAGAAGGATTTATCCCAAGGCAGGGAGCCTCACAGGGGTTTGTAACACTTTTTGCATTGTGGACCCCTTGGACAGTCTGGTGAAACCCAAGGGCCCCTTCTCAGAATCATGTTCTTTTTTTTTTTAAATCATACTGGAAGGAAATGTTAAATTTCAATGAATTATAAGTAAAAGTCAAGATGTATCTAATTCCCATCCAAGTTCTTGTATGCCCTGATATCTAGCCATAGACTCCTTGGGTCTGTGGACTCCAGGTTAAGAACCCTTGCCTAGCAGTATTGTTGGGCAGGATGATACCTTGGATGGCAGCCAGTCAGATGATGGACTGGCTGGTCCTGGTGAGATCATAATAATGGTCACCTTCCTCAAATCCATGACCTTTGCTACAGCAAAGCAATGGGGCCAGTGTAAGAGTCAGAGGATCTGGCTTTGGATCCTGGCTGTTCCCCTCACTTGCTGGATAACGGGGGCAAGTTGTTCCTTCTGGTTGGGTCCAAGGCTTCCCATCTTTACCACAAAGAGTGCCAAAAACAAGTAAATAAAAATGAGCAAGAAAGGAAGGGGTGCACAGTGATATAAAAAGAAAATTGTCAGTACAATATTTTTTGAGGAGGGATGAGTTCTGGGCCTGTGAGTTCATCAGTGCAGAGAATTCTTAGTGAACAAACTCTCTCCTGTGATAGAGACTGGCAACCCACCCGTAAATTCTAGTCTTAGAGAGTTGCCTGGGGCACAAGGAGATTAAGTGACTTGTCCAGGGTCATACAACCAGTGTGTGTCAGGTGTAGGACCTGAACCCAGGTCTTCCTGACTCCAAGGCTAGTTGTTTATCCACTATACCATGCTCAATCAAATAAATTTTATTTTTAAATACAAAATGAGAGGAATAGACAATGACCTCTAAGGTCCCTTCAAGTTTGAAACCTGCCCCGCCCCCAACCTCACTGTCAAATGAAGTGGTGAGACCGGATGCCCTCTGAGGTTTCTTCCGGCTCCAGATGTAGTAGCCTGGGCCTCAGTTCCATGATCTGTAAAATGAGGGAGCTGGGAAAGGTGGTCACTGAAGCCCTTCCATCTCTCCATCTGTGGTCCTGGAAAAACAGCGAAAATGGGCGTCCCCTTCAGCCATCTCCTGCCATCTTGGCTCTTTACCACAAGGGGGCAGTGTGCCACTGCATTTTAATCCCCCCAGGGTTGGCGTGCCATGCACCTGAGACCCGCCCGGCCCCCCAAAGGTGCTGCCAGCCTTTTGTTCTTGTGTCCCCTGCCCCTCCGGACCTCCTTGCCCTCAGCAGATGCGGTGCCCTGTCGTCTCACCTTCCCTCTCACTACCACGTCTGAATGAGTCAAAGACAAAACTTATCATAAAATCATTTCCAAGGGCAGAGGAGGCCAGGGACAGGCTGGAGCCAGCCAACCCAGCCAGCAGGCCTGGCAGGTTGTAGTACGTGGGAGCCCTGGGCATGCTCTGGCCTGGGGCTGCAGCCTGACTGCCACCCCCACTCCCACCCCCACCCAACTGATTCTCTCCATTCAATTCCACAAATATACAGAGTGCCCACCCACCCGAGCAAGGCACCAAGAAAGGGGAGGGAGGGGGTTTCTGCTCACAGGCTGCTTGCAAACAACAGTCAGTTGACAAACATTTACAACAAAAGAAAAAGTTGATTAAGTTGCTATGGATTCCCCATTCTTCTAGCCTTCAAAATGAGTCAAAGGATACTCCCCTTGGCACCTTAGTCAGCAAAGGGGCAGAGAAGACATGAAGTGTTCACTATGTGTCAGGTACTGAGCTGTAGATCTATATTATTTTATTACAGATAGAACGTATAGCATATATACACATGTGTGAGTATCTGTCTGAGTGTGAGTGTGAGAGTGTGTGTATATGAGTGTGTGTATATGAGTGTGTGTATATGAGTGTGTGAGAGTGTGTGTGAGTGTGAGAGTGTGTGTATATGAGTGTGTGAGAGTGTGTGTATGAGTGTGTGAGAGTGTGTGTATATGAGTGTGTGTATATGAGTGTGTATATGAGTGTGTGAGTATGTGTGTATGAGTGTGAGTGTGTGTGTATATGAGTGTGTGAGAGTGTGTGTACGAGTGTGTGAGAGTGTGTGTATGAGTGTGAGTGTGTGCATATGAGTGTGTGAGTGTGTGTGTATGAGTGTGAGAGTGTGTATATGAGTGTGTGAGAGTGTGTGTATATGAGTGTGAGTGTGTGTGTGTTTGTGTGTGTGTGTGTGTGTGTGTATTCTAGGCTACTAGATCTAAATTTGGAAGGGACCTGAGAGGTTCTCTACGTCAACTCCTTTATTTTAGAGATGAGGAAATCAAGGAGTGGAAAGAACAGATGGAGACAGGAGCCATCTCATCACATCCTTTATCTATATAGATACGTACACATTTTGCATTTTATATATCTCTTACACATAATCTATCTATCTAGAGGGGCAGAGCCAAGATGGCGGAGGGAAAGCATTGACTTGCTTGAGCTCTCCCCTAAACCCCTCCAAATACCTATAAAAAGTGGCTCTAAACAAATTCTAAAGCAGCAGAACCCACAAAAGGACAGAGTGAAACAAATTTCCAGCCCAAGACAACCTGGATGGTTGATCAGAAAGGTATATCGCGCCGGGCGGGGAGAGGAGCGCAGTTTGGTGTGGGCACGCAGGGCGCAGCAACCCTGGAGCAGGCCTCAGAGGACTGAATCCAGGGCAGCTGTGGCAGCTTCCAGACTTCTCAACCCACAAACTCCAAAGACAACTTAGAAGGTCAGTGAGAAAAGTCTGTTTCTGCAGTGAGAGAGAAGCTAGATCTCAGTTGCAAGTCCCAAGCGTGGCCTCTGGGGCAGCGGCTGCCTCCTGAGCTTCCGGCCCACAGACTGAGGAGGAATCCAGTGGCTGCTCAGAGGGGGATTGCAAGGATCTCTTTGCCAGGGCTGAGGCAGAAATCTCTTGCTTTGCCCACGCTTGGATCTGGGTCACAGTTCTGAGGGGCGGTCCTGGGGTGAGGAGGAGAGCTGGCGTGGTGGAGCTCACAGTGGTGGTGGAGAGAAAGCACCTTGCCCCTTATCATAGCACGTTGGAAGAACTGACACTTTTCAGGTCCCTAGAAGTATCTCTGAAAACAGCTGTACAAACCCCCGAAGCTTGGGACAATATATTCTCCACATTGGAAACGGACTCTTACCTTAACAAAGAGTTTAAAACTCAGGTAATTGGCCGGGATCATGAATAAGCAGCACAAAAAGAGTCAGACTATGTTATCTTACTTTGGTGACAAAGAAGATCAACACATACAACCAGAAGAAGAAAACAAAGTCAAAGCTCCTACATCCAAAGCCTCCAAGAAAAATAGGAATCAGTCCCAGGCCTTGGAAGAGCTCAAAAGGGATTTTGAGAAGCAAGTAAGAGAAGTAGAGGAAAAACTGGGAAGAGAAGTGAGAGTTTTGCAGGAAAATCATGAAAAACAAGTCAGCAGCTTGCTAAAGGAGACCCAAAAAAATACTGAAGAAAATAACACCTTAAAAAATAGCCTAACCCAAATGGCAAAAGAGGTCCAGAAAGCCAATGAGGAGAAGAATGCCCTAAAAAGCAAAATTGGCCAGATGGAAAAGGAAGTCCAAAAGCTCACTGAAGAAAATACTTCCTTAAAAATTAGAATGGAGCAATTGGAAGCTGGTGATGTTATGAGCAATCAGGACTCTGTATCTATCTACATACACACATCTATGTATGGGAAGCACACACGTTTCAAAAACACTAAATTCTCCAGGGCAGCTTCAGTTGCCCCTGAATGTTTGTATATTTGGGCTTTTGTCCAAGCTGCTTGTGTTAAAATCCATGCTTTGTCACTAGCTACATGACTTTGACCTGGTCTGGGCCTCAGTTTCCTCATCTGTAAAATGAAAGAAGAGCTAGCCTCAGTGGTCTCTGAGATCTCCTTGGCTCCAGGTCTATGACCTGCTCCTTTCATGTCTCTCTGTAAATGTGCCTGCCAGGATGCCCGGGAAACCCCCAGTGACTCCATTAGCCAATCAGGAAGTTCCTGGAGGGATGTAGTGGCCAGGCGTCTTGTGGAAGCTGCCAGAAGAATTTTGAATGAATGAATGAGCACATGTTTATTAAACACATACTGCAAGCCAAGCCCTGTGCTAAGCGCTAGGGATACAAACGGAAAAAAGCAACAAGTCTCTGCCCTCCAGGAGCTGATAAACCGATTGGGGGAGACAAAAGGCCGGTTGCAGGGCAAACGGCAAGGGCCAGAGTTCCCTAGGGAGTAGAAGTAGGTGCGATGGCAGAGCCAGGGGAATGCATGGCAGAGAAGCAGGGCAGATGATACAAATGAAGATAACAATAACAACTGAAAGCACTTTACATTTATGATCTTATTTGAACTTCACAACAATCCTGGGGACGGGGGTATTACTATTATTATTCCCATTTCACATATGAGGAAACTGAGGGTCAGAGAGTTTGCAATTTGCCCAGTTACACAGCTCGTAATTGTCTGAAGTTGGGTCTTCCTAACTCCAGATCCAGCACCGAGGTGAGGCTAGGAGCACCTAGGTGGTGCTCCATTTCATTGGAAGCATTTGAATGGCTCTGTTGAGTCCCATATCACCCAAGGTCGGTGGGCAGTGTAAAGGGTAAAAGATTCCCTGGTGTTACTTGGACTTCCTGCTAATTGTCTCTTCAGAATGGGTTCTGGGATGGCCTGGGATAGGGGAGCTAGTGAGAAGGGAAGGGAGGGAAGATTAGGTGCTCTTGGTGATGGTATGTCTTGTCCTAATTTCATCAAAGGATATGTTTGTTTCTAATGATTTCAGCCAATAGTTCTGTGTTGTAAAGACAACAGCTTCCACAGACAAGCACTTCCTTTGGAAGTGTCCAGTGGGACCATATGTGCTTGCTGATCACATCTTTTACGTGAAAATTGTTTGCCAGGGCTGGTCTGACCTAAGTGTGATATGTACAAAGGTTTGCCAATGAGGCAACTGGATGCCAAAGAAAAAGCATTTACATAGTATGAATGAAGAGACTACAGGATCCCAGCTCTAAGAACTGGAAGGAAATTTGGCCAATTCCCATTTTCAAGCTAGGGAAACTGAGTCCCATAGAGATGTAGCTGTCCAAAGCTACAGAGAAAAAATGACAGAAGTCATTTAAACCAGGAAGGAATTTAAACCAGGATCCCCTTTTAACTGCATCACAGTAGACACCCCACTTGAGGAGCCGTACCCCTCCACTTCATCCCCAACCTGTTTCCCTTCCATTTAGAATGTCTTCCCCCATTAGGGGGTCTTCTTGATTTGTATTTAGATTCCCAGCATTTAGTACAGTGCCTGGCATCTAGTAGGCACTTAACAAATGCTCTATTTGTCTGTCTGTCGGTCTGTCTATTCAAGCTAAACGTTTCCAAGATAATAGGCAATCTAATACAGAGGCAGCAACACCTCAAGTAAAAAAATTGGATCATGTGCAATTTAAGAGCTAAAGATCCTTTCTAACCTCATCTGTGCTAGGACTACACCAGGTTAAGTTGGAGTGACTAAGGCTTTTCAGTTCTATCTCTGTGGCTTTGGACAAGTCCATCCCTTTCCATCACCACCTTGGTGCAAGCCCTCTTCCCTTCTGACCTCGACTATCGAAGTGTAGTCTCCCTAAGGGAAACCTCTGCTAGTCTCATTGCAGCCTCTATGTAGCTTCCCCAGTCTGCCCAAGGCCCTACTCTGACCACGTCACTGCTATTCTAAAATCTTTGGTGGTTCCTGATTGCCTCAGGGTCAAGATACAAACTACTCAGCTTGGATTTTCAAGCTCCCACAATGAGACTCTAGCCCAGCTTTTCACATCTCCTTGGTGTGCTCT
>NW_020954588.1:49722998-49732722 GCF_900497805.2 Vombatus ursinus
GTGCAATAAGAATTTAGATAATATGACCACTTCACAGGATTCATTATCCACACTAATTGGGACTCACTGTATTATGAAATGACACTCATAGTCTTCCATAATTCTCTTTCAGAAGTTTTGACAAGGAAGTTTCCATCGTAAGTTGGGGATGCCTTTAGCTGCCATGACGCTCCACTTTGCTAGGAGATCAAATGTTTGAAACTGCTTGAGGGCAGAGACGACTTCAACTCCTAAGTATAGTGTAGGATGGTACCTTTTTTAAAATTTCTATTTTATATATATATATACATACACATATATATTAATTTTGAGTTCTGAATTCTCTCCCTTCTTCCCTCCCCTAGCCCCCCTCCATATTGTGAAGGCAAGAAATGTGATATCAAATTATACATTTGAAAGTGAGTGAAACATATTTTCATGTTAGACATGTGGCAAAAACCCCCCAAAATAGAAAAAAACCCAAAACCCAAGAAAAACAAAAAAAGTGAAAAAATTATACATCAATCTGTATTCAGACTCCAACAGTTATTTCTCTGCAGGTGAACAGCATTTTCATCATAAATCCTTTGGAACTGTTTTGAATCACTGTATTGATCAGAATAGCCAAGCCATTCACAGTTGATCACAGTACAATATTGCTGTTACTGGTTCTGCTCACTTTACTTTTCGGTTCATTTAAGTCTTCCCAGGTCTTTCTTTTTTTTCCTCCTTTTTAATGTATATTAGGTAGAACTTGAACCTTGGTCTTTTTTTTAAATAATATTTTATTTTTCCCCAATTACATGTAAAAACAATTTCAAACTTTTTTTTTAAGTTTTGAGTTCCAGATTCTATCCTTCCCTCCCTCTCCTCTCCCTTCCCTAAGACAGTAAGCAATCTGATATAGGTTATACATGTGCAATCATATAAAACATTTCCATATTAGTAATTTTGTGGAAGAAAACTCAAAAAGAAAAGAAAGAAGAAAGGAAGGAGAAAGAAAGAAAAGAAAGAAAGAGAGGGAAGGAGGGAGGAAGAGAGGAATGAAAGAAAGAAGGAAAGAAAAAAGATAGTACTTTTTGGTCTGTATTCACACACCATCAGTTCTCTCTCTCTCTCTAGAGGTGGATAGCATTTTTCATCATGAGTTCTCTGGGACTGTATTGCTTAAGAATAGGTAAGTCATTCATGGTTGATCATCATACAATACTGCTGTTACTGTGTACAATATTCTCCTGGTCCTGCTCACTTCACTTTGACTCAGTTCCCGTAAATCTTTCCAGGTTTTTCTGAAATCATCCGGCTTGTCATTCCTTATAGCACAGTAGCATTCCATTACAATCATATGCCACAACTTGTTCAGCCTTTCCCCAATTAATGGGCATCCTCTCAATTTCTAATTCTTTGTCACCACAAAAAGAGCTGCTATAAATATTTTTGCACATATAGATCCTTTTCCTTTTTTAAAAATCTCTTTGAGTTACAGACCTAGTAGTACTATGCATGGCTTTATAGCCCTTTGGGCATAGTTCCAAATTGTTTTCTAGAATGGTTGGATCAGTTCACAGCTCCACCAACAGAGCATTAGTGTACCAATTTTTCCATACTCCCTCCAACATTTGTAATTATTTTCTGTCATATTAGCCAATCTGACAGGTATGAGGTGGTGCCTCAGAGTTGTTTTAATTTGCATTTCTCTAATCAGCAGTGATTTAGAGCATTTTCATATGCCTATAGGTAGCTTTGATTTCTTTGTCTAAAAACTGCCTGTTCATATCCTTTGACCATTTATCAATTGGGGAGTGACTTGTATTTTTATAAATTTGACTCAGTTCTCTATATATTTAAGAAATAAGGTCTTTATCAGAGAAACTTGCTGTAAAAATTTTTTTTCCTCAGCTCTGCTTTCCTTCTAATTTTGGTTTGGTTTGTGCAAAACCTTTTTAATTTAATATAATCAAAATTATCCATTTTACATCCTGTGATCCTCTCTCGTTTGGTCATAAATTCTTCCCTTCTCCATAGATCTAACAGGGAGACTATTCCTCCCTCCCCATCTGTTTAAAAGAGAGTGTTGGACAGGGTGACTTCCTACAGCTATGATCAGAGCCACTTGAGGGGGCTGAGGGCCCCGTGGGACAAGTACCTTCTCTGGGTGCCTTAGGCAACTCTAAATTATAGATGAGTTGTTGATCTACACTTTAGGGTTGTGGGAGGGAAGTTTCTGTACCAGGCAGTCTGCACAGGGATGACCTGATTTAGAGCACCCACATTTTTCTGATTATAGTTACTAAGCCATTAAAAGTGGATGGATAATTGAACCCTGGGAGGGCAGAAATTCATCTTGGAGCAATTCAGTTGACAAGCATTTACTCAGAACCTACTGTGCCTGGTGCTGGGAATACAGAGGTTTAAAGTGATACGACCCTTACCTTCAGGGAACTTTTATACACAATATACATAAAGTAAATACAGATGAATTTGTAAACATGCTTGTGAGAAGTGATCTGTAAGACCGCTCTGACCTCTATCCTTACCTACATAGTTCTGAATACAGGCAGCTGTGACCTTCAAGGTGAAAGCTATGCCCACCTGGCTTTATTTTTCACATTTTGACTCAACAGTGGAGAGAAGACACGTATAAGCAGAGAAAGCACATGAAGTCCGGGTCCACGGTCATTTTTCTGCTGCTCCATGGAACTGTTTGCTGACAAATTATTTTCAGATTACTAGCACTGTTTTGAGCTGTCCATGATTTCATTCAACAAAGTTATATTCAAGTGGTCATTTACCTGGTAATACAGTAGTTTCTGTCTCTGACCCAGTTCCCATTCTATATGTTTTTTCTATATACATTTGCTGTATATGGATGTATATACATACACACACACACACACACACACACACACACATATATATATATATATATTTGTGTGTGCACATATGTATACACATACATATCTCGTATCCTCCAATAGAACATTAAGGTCCTTGAAGGCAGAGAATGTCTCCCTTCGATCTTTGTATGCCAGCACCTAGCACAGAACTTGGTGCAGAGGAGGCATTTAATCAATCCTTATCGGTCAATTGATGTCAGAACTAGAGAAAGAGGTATCACGTTGCCTAGTGGGAAGCACACTGGATTTAGAGTCAGAGGAGATGATCTGGAATACTGGCTCCGCCACTTACCAGCTGGGTGATCTTGGACAAGTCACAACCCCTCTGGGCTTCTGGTTTTTTCTCTGGTCATGATGACCTCTGAGGTCCCTTCCAGTTAGAGCTTCCTATACCCTATCCAAATTCCTCATTTTATAGAGGTGCCTAGTGAGGCCCACAGAGAGAAGGAAAGTGAGTGACTGCCCCAAGGTCACACAGCTAGTAACAAAATACCAAGTAGAAGTTAGGTCTTCTTGCTGGCAGCCCAGGATTCTCTCGGCAGCCTCTCGTAGGGATGTGCTTGTGCCGGGGCGAGTCAGAGGGAAGTTACATGTTATTTTCTTTCACGTTTTAATGGTGAGAAACAATTTTCTCTGAAGTGAAACTCAGCTGCAGGGAAAGACTTTAACAGCATGTGGGAGTGCTAATTAGAGCTAATTATCTACCTTTGGCAATGCTAGCCTAGCAGAACTAGGTCTAGGAGAAGTAAGCAACTGACTTAACAGAGTTACTGTTCCATGATCCAGCGAGTTGCTCAATAAACTCAAAGACAGAACTTCTCTTTACACCTAAAGATGGTGTTTCAGGACTTGTTTTTGAAATCCAAAAAATGAAAAAGAAAAAAAAAAAGAAAACCAAAATATGAGATAGGAAGTGAGGAAAGGGAGGGCTCAGCAGACTGTAGATCCAGTCAAAGAAGGCACCACCATTTGGGAGAATAAAAGTTCCTTGATGGTGCTCAGAGTGGTGCCTGCCACATAAAGGTTTGTTCAATGGAATTGAACTCCCTTGTGAAGATGGTGAACCTGAGACCCAAGGTTGCCCAAGATCACCGATTGGGATTCCAACCCAAATCCCTCAGTTTAGCAGTCAGTCTTTCCATTGAACCAGGATGGATTTTCCCTCTTTTTTTTAAAATATTGCTTTATTGTTTTTTAAAGGTATTGATAAAGCACTCACTAATTGGGCCTTGAATTCTTCCTATCTCCAAAATATTAGTAAAGAAACTTAAAAAAATAGCTAGCATTTATATAGCACTTAAAGGTTGGAAAATATTACATAAATACCATTTCATCCTCATAACAATCCAGGGAGGTAGGTACTGTTGTCTGCATTTGATAGATGTGGAAACTGAGGCAAATAGAGGTTAAGTGACTTGCCCACAGTCACACAGCCAGTCAGTATCTGAAGTCAAATTTGAACTTAGGTCTTCCCGATTCCAGGCTAGGTGGTCTCTCCACTGGGCCACACCTACCTTAAGCTTAAACAGCTTAAGCATCCAACATAGTTTGAATAGAGAAGGTTTAAAATAAGGTAGAACCTTTTAATAAGCAAAATGTTGGCTACAGGGCAGATGCTTGTGTCCTGATCTCTCTCTCTCTCTCTCTCTCTCTCTCTCTCTCTCTCTCTCTCTCTGTGTATGAGTGTGCGTGTACCTGTCAGGATTATCAATCAAGCATTAGTTTGGGGGTGCACCAAAGGATCTATGCTCTAGAGCATCAACGTGGATGTCCTCTCCAACAATGCAGGTGTTGGCTCCTCTCTGCCTGCCCACCCTTCATGACTCTTGTCCATAGGAGGTTCTTATTATATTACCTGTTTGTATCCTTTGACTATTGGGGAATGGCTCTTGTTCTTATAAATTTAAATCAGTTCCTTACATATGTCTTGGATACGAGAACTTTATCAGACAAACACTGCAGAAATTTTTTCCTCATTACTTGTTCCCTTCTGGATTTAATTGCATCAGGCTTGTTTGCACAAAAACTTTAAAATAGTGTGTAAACAAAATTGTCCATTTTATATTCTGTAACCTGATTAAATTATACATTATATGAATTTGGGATGAATCAGTGAACCACCCAGCCAGTGACATAACAAAGGTGAGGAGCGATTTTAGTGGGATGAGGGTTGAGCCAAGATCCTGATTGGTAAACTGATCCACAATTTCAGTTCAATTTAATTCAATTCAATAAATACTTATTTACTCGTATGTTCCAGGCATTGTGCCATGTGCTGGGAATACAGAGACAAAAATGAAAGAGTTCCTGCCTCCAAGGATCTAACATTCTATTTGGGAAAAAAGGGGCAGGACCCACGTAACCTATATCAGATTGCTTACGGTCGGGGGTGGGGGGAGGGGAGGGTAGAATTTGGAACTCAAAACCTCTTTAAAACATTAAAAATTGATTTTACATGTAATTGGGGAAAAATAAAATATTATTTAAAACGAAAAAAGAAAAAAGGGAAGGGGCAGGGATGAAGGCCAGAGAAAATCAGGAGAAAGGAGAAGGGAGATGCAGTAATGAAGAGAGAGAAGCAGTATACACCTCTAGTGGTTCACAAGGAAGACCTGAGCTGGTGTTTCTGAAATGCTGTGAATGCAGCAAGACTGAGTTTTTTTAAAGTTGTTTCTGTGTGTAAATGAGGAAGTGAGAGCAATCAAAGCTGAGAGATAAGAAAGCACAAAGCTCTCTTTCATTAAACAAACGCTCATTGTGCTTACTATTGATTCGGTCTCTACTGATTTTGGTTTTTTTAAAAGTGACATAAAAACCCCAGACTAACAAGTGATGCCTCCCCCAAAGGGGTGGTGCTAAGGGCTGGAGAGGCAGTCAGACTTCTGAGAGATCAATGATTACTTCAAAGAAAGAAGACTCTTCGGAGAAGTCCAGTGCTGTGTAGAGCAGGTGGGGATGAGCATTCTGTTGACAGCACCTGTCCTTATAACCAAATATGGTCAGACACTGGTTAAACCATTCCTATCTCCATCCCTCGGAGATGACCTTCCACCCACTTTGTATATATTTTGTATTATATAGTTATTTGCATGTTGTCTCTCCCCTTAGAATGTAAGCACCTTGAGGGCAGACATCATGGTTTTGCCTTTCTTCATATCCTCAGTGCTAGCACAGTAGCTAGCATACAGAAAGCACTTAAGAAATTCTTGTTGACCAACTGGCTGTGACACATGTAAGGATGGACTCAGTAACCCAATGGATTGACTGCCCATCTAACTGCATCTCCAAATCTGAAGACGACATTTGTTTTTCCCTTTATGGATTGTTGAGCCACTCTCTGTTGAGTAATCGTGGATCTCATTGAAGAAGTCTTGTAATGTCTTGGGGTTGGCCCTAATTGCACAAGGTCATCCATTAATAGGAGTATTTGGAAGACATAATTGGTAGGGAATGTCTTCCATTTGGATCTTATATAGGACATCATCAGTGATAGAGGTGAACACATTTGGTGATCTTACAACAACCTGTTTGGGGTCTTGTTTGATGATAATAATAAGAGGGTCATTGGACAAAATTATATCAAAGTTAGGCAGCTGGGTGGTGCAGTGAATATGCCGGATTTAGAGTTGGGAAGATGCCACCCTAGGTAAGTCACTTAACCTGTTTGTTTCCTTCTCTGTAAATGGGCATAATAACAGCATCTACTTCACAGGTTTATTGTGAGGATCAAAGGAGATAACACATGTACAGTACTTAAAGTATTATGTAAATGCCATTTTCTAATATCTTGCTTAAAATTGTAGATAATTGTTCTTTGAGGTAGAAGTGAACCAATGACAGGTCCAGTCAGTAGCCTTCAAGTTTCTGTACCTTTTAGTCAATTATGTGATGATAAAGATGTGGTCTGCTATAAAGAACTGTTCCAAAGACCAGCCTGTTCTCAGAGTTTCTTCAAAGATACCATTGATGAATATGGGCCAGGCTTCTGTTGTATTAAGATGAGAAAACAGGGATATAGGTCATTACTTTCCAATGACTTCTCAATCATCTTTTGGGAACAGGACATCAGCTGTGATGTTTTTCTCCTGTGATGTCTTTTGGATAACTCGGAATAGTCTTTATAGCAGGATCTAAGACAATGATGCTTAAAGTTTTGAAAAAATGCAGAATCCTTCTCTTTTGTTTTTCAAAGTCAGCAGTCACATCCCCTGGCCTAGGAGTCTTGACACAAGGCCTGGACTTTGGTTTCACCTCTGTTTCTACTATTTTGGGGCAAGTAATTGAATTATTCTGTGTTTTAATTGTTTCTCATAAAAATGGAAATAACAAAACCTCCCCCTACCCACTGATAACCACAGCTATAACTAGCACGTCTGATTCCAGGACAAATTCAGGTAGGGGTAGGATTGCAGGTAGACACTCAGCCCTCAGGACACTGAGCTCTGAGACACAGTGAGGTCACTGATGGCAGGTAGGGCCATCACAGGTGTGGTTGAAGGGAAGAGAGTGGCCCCTGGCAGCTTCTGGTTTTAATTCCTCTTGCTAATTAGGTGCTAAATTCAGTTATATCTACTTGAGAAAGTGCCTGACTAAGGGTGCCCTCTAAATTTCAGTTCCCTGGGTCAATGCTCTGATCACCCCACCTAACTTACCTCTTAACCCAGGGATATGCTAGTAAATATTTGACTATCAGCTGGGGGGGTGGGTGGGGAAGCATCCAAGACATACGCCTTTGAGTGTGATCAACATTGTTACATTTTCTCCCTCACTTTCTTAAATCTAAAAATCAAGAAAACGATAAATCAAGCTTGATTTGTAGCATTGGCTGATTTCTGAGGCATAAATGTTCACAACAAAAATTTAACAATTAGCTCCAGTTTGAGCTGGCTCCATCCAGTACATTGTTAGCTTTGCCTTATACCTATTTCATAAGAACATAACAGTAAGAAATTATTTAATCTTTGTGAAAGACCATTGAGTTATTGCAGGAAAGATTTAGATACTTGACAGCTGAAATGGATACCCCACAGAGGCAGCTGGCAACACAGTAGATAGAATACTGTCAGGAAGTGTCAAAGTCAAATCCAACCTTAGACATTTACAAACTGTGTGACTCTGGGCAAGTCACTTTCAGGAATTCTTGAGTTCAAATACAGCCTCAGACACTTACTAGCTGTATGACTCCGGGCAAGTCATTTAACCTGTCTCTACCTCAATTTCCTCATCTGTAAAATGGGGGTCATAATAGCACTTACCTCTCTGGGTGGTTGTGAAGACCAAATGACATAGCATTTACAAAGCTTGTGTAAACCTCTAAGCATTGTGTAAATGCCAGGCATTTGTATTGTTTTTATTACTTGGAGTTACTGGCAGGATCTAAAGTTAAAATATTTAGACCAAATTCAACTCAATTCAACTAACATTTATTAAACACCAACCATATACACAACATTGGATACAAAGACAAAAGCAAGAACCAGATCTGTTCTAAAGGAGCTTACTAGGGGATACAACACACATGGCTTGCAAGATGATTTAAGATAGGAAAGAATATTAACATGTGAGGGGACTCAAAGAAGGCTTCGTGGAGGCAGCGGCCCCTGAATTCAGCCTCAAAGGAAGATGAGGATTCTGAAAAGGCAGAGATGAGGGAGCACTTTCCCAGAATGTATCCTGATTTGTGCCCACACATGTAAGTTGGAGGTGGCATATGGAGTCTGAGGAACAAAGTAGCTCATAGAAAGCCATAAGAAATCAGGTTCAGAGTGACAGCTGGGACCAGATTGTGGAAGGCTTTGAATGCCAGGCGGAAGAGTTTGTTTTTTGTCTTAGAGGCAATGAAGAGCCCCTGAAAGCTTTCAAACAAAGAAGTATTTCAGTCAGACTTGTGACTTAGGAAGATTAGATTGTCAGCTCTGTGAGAAGTGATTAGGAGGGTGTGTGGGGTGGGGGGTGAGACTGGAGGCAAGAACTCTGTAAGGAGGTTATGACAACAGCTCAGACGAGAAGTGATAAAGGGCCAGCCTAGGCTAAATCCCTCATTTTATAGAAAGGAGGGAGAGAGATAGAGAGAGACAGAGACAGAGACGAGAGGAGAAGAGGAGAGGAGAGGAGAGGAGAGGGGAGGGGAGGGGAGGGGAGGGGAAGGGAGGAGAGGAGAGGAGAGGAGAGGAGAGGAGAGGCAGGACAGAGACAGAGACAGAGAACTGAAGATCATACTAGTAGTAAATAGCAAAGGCAGGTTTCAAATCCACTTGTTCTGATTCCAGAAACCAGATCCTTTGTTTAACACCACCCCCCCCAACACACAAACTTTTAAATTATGAATTTAATCCACAAACATGAATACTTCAGTATACAAAGAATGAAAAAAGAAGATTGTCCAAGAAAACTGTGACCTTCATTCTGTCTTTTATTTGTAAAGCACTTAGTCCAGTGCTGACACACACAGTAGGTGCTTAATAGATGCTTGTTCCCTTCCTCATTACTCCAAATGACCTTTCATATCTTTGACCTCCACTTTCTGTTCTCCTAAATCATGACAGGCTTCCCCATGTTCCTGTATCGCTTGCTGTTAATTTCCTAATTGAAGCATGAAATGTCACAGGAGACTGAAATGAGATCTCCAAGGACTGCCAGCAATCTCCAAGAGGGAGCTCCTGAAACCAGATGTCTATTTTTCCAAAGTCCTTCCTGGCTGCCTTGTAGATAAGCTACCAACTGTCAGAACTGACTAGGAATACAGTCACTGTGTGCATTGAGGTAAATCCCCGATTACTTAGTCATGCCTTCTGGACTTTTGGATGCCCCAGGTGGCAAACTGATGCTCAGATTGTTTCATTTGTCAG
>NW_020954588.1:49732732-49747732 GCF_900497805.2 Vombatus ursinus
CCATTTCTCTTTTGTCCATTTTTCCTGGTTATTCTCCTTGTCCTGAGATAAGTAAGTTCTTGAAGTTTTTGAGTTCACACCTTGAATCTTGGCTAAGAGATGTTTCTTCCCCTCCCCCCAATATTGTCCCTTAGCCAAGATTCTGGTGTAAAGCTAATCTCTCCTCCTAAATCCTGCCCACTTATCTCTTAATCTTTTCAGCCTTTCTGAAACTGGCCTTCATCTTTTGGAGGCACTGGCCTGGCTCGCTGCTCCTGAAGGACCTCTTATCCCTGTCCCTTCAGAGAACAGAGAAAACTAGGGGTCCTAGGAAACAGTTATGAGGTACTGTTGGAAGCATCTTTCCCTCACTGCGGATACTGTGGTGAAAGAGCCCTTTCCAGATGAGCCCACCTAAGGATTTTATTCCAGAGGATAAATACAAGGATTTTGCTCTGGAGCTTCTAGGAAGGAATAAAGGAGGTTGGGTTTGGTCTTAAGGGGCCAGTGAACTGGGACTGGGATGATAAATTTATCTCACAGAATTTCTGAGTCTCTGAACTGGAAAGGACCTCAGGGGCCATCTGGATCAAACTACATCAGAAAAAGTACCCTCTGCAAAATCCTTACTGAGGGATCATCCACAGCTCGTGTTTGGGTGAGGGGGTGGGAATCCACCACTGTGCTAGGCTTGGCAAAATAAAGACAAAAATGCAAGAGTCCCTGCCTGTCCTCGGGGAGCTTTTATTCTAACTTACTTTAGTGGTGTTGAAAAAACCCATCCCCTCTTCAGGGTGGTATAATGGATTGAGCCAGTCAAAAAGGCAGGAAAAGCTAGGTTCACGTTTTACCTTTTCTATACCATGTGTGACCCTGGGAGCAAGTCGCTTAATCCCTCAGGGCACTAGACAGCTGTCTAAGACAATAACTGGCTAAGAAGATGCCCACCTGCTTTGGTAGAGAAAGTTGCTTCATTGGGATGCCTTTCTACCAATGAAATGCCAGGTCCCATGCCCATCCTTCTTCATCTCCTCCCTCTACTTGCTCTGTCTTGGTGATCATTTCCTTTTTGATCTCTCGTCTTGACGCTCCCTCTTAGACACCCCTGGGAAAGACCATCAGTTCTTCAGCCTCGTCACATGCCATGACGGGCTCTTCTGCTCCCCTCCTGCCAGGAATTCGGACGGTCACCATCACCCAAGCAGCATTCTACTTCTTTGATCACGATCCCAACAACTCTCTTTCTGACTGGGACCTCCTGACCTTCCATCTCCCCTATGCCCCATCCTTATCATGATCTCCAGTCCCTCTATCCCTCAGTACTTTCTCAGACCACTGCCACTGTCCTCATGTTGCTGTCTTCCCAATCTAGACCTCCAGCTAGTTAAACAATTCACGTCTACTTGTTCGTCTGCTAGCCACTCTCTCATCCTCGTCAGCCCTTTTTTTTTTTAAGGCAATAGGGGTTAAGCGACTTGCCCAGGGTCACACAGCTAGTGTCAAGTGTTCGGTCTGAGGCCAGATTTGAACTCAGGTCCTCCTGACTTCAGGGCCGGCACTCTATTCACTGTACCACCTACCTGCCCCTAGCCCTGGTTTACTTAAAGCACCTATCTATCTCCTCTGGTCCTACTCACATGCTGGAAATCATGAGGCTGAGCTGATGAGGGACATTACAAACAAGATCTCTAAACTCAACAGGATCCTCACTGCAACAGACAATCCTTTTTCCTGCTCTATATCCCACTGCCCACAGAAACTCTTCCCAACATTCTCTTCTTTCCTTGAGCTTCCCACACCTTTCCTTCATTCTCTCTCTCAGCTGAGGACCCTGCCTCTTATTTTATTGAGGCCACTCAACACAAACTCCCTCTTCTTACCTTGTCTTTATTTCAAAACCCTTCAACATCATCCCCTACTCTTTCCTTCTATCTTCAAGTCTCTGATAATGAGATGGCCCTTCTCTTTGTCCAGTTGAACCTCTCTGTATTTGTCCTTGATCTCCAAAGTGGACAAATGATCTAATTGCCAAATCTGGTGGGTTTTTGCCAGCGCTCATCCTTCTCAACCTCTGTGCTTTGTCTGACCCTCTTGAGCACCCTTATCCTCTGGGATAGTCTCTACTCTCTGAGCGTGGAGACCTCTCCTGGTTCTCCTTCAAGATGACCATTCTTCCTCCTCAGCTGCCTTTACTGGTTCATCATTCATATTACACACACCTGAACTGTGGGTGTGCCCCAAGGTTCTGCCCTGGGCCCTCTTCTCTCTGTAAACTCTCATCAATTCCCATGAGTTTAATTATCATCTCTCTAGAGATGACTCCTAGATCTATAAATCCAGCTTTAGGCTCTCATTCACAAGTCAGTCCCACATCAACAATTACCTATTGGACAGCTCCATCTGGATGTCCCATGGGTACCACAAACTTAACACGGTCAAAGTAAAACTCATTATCATTTCCCATAAACCCATGCTTCCTCTTAACTTCCCCATTTCTATCCAGGGCCTGACATTCTTCTAGTCATCCCAGTTCACAAGCATTTAAGAAGTGCCAGGAACGGAGCTGGACATACAAATGCAAAAGCCAAGCCAGTCCCTGTCTTCAGGGGGCTCACGTGACAAATCTTTTTCAAATTGATTTAAATTGCCTCCATCGTGGGAATCCCATTTTGCTCAGCTTTGAGAACACAATAGGGTTAAATAAAGGCTACTCATAATAAACTTGATAACAAGCATATAATGTCTCTGTCCACTGCTTCATAGCTTTCTGAAGGCAGGCTCCTTCTAGATTTCCATTTGTTGGTCAGCCGCAGTTACAGGAAATGTGTTTATCCCCATCAACCCAAGTAATGACACAATCCCAAGATGGCGGGAGTCTTGCTTCTTGGCTTGCACGTTGTTCCTCAAACACCAGAAAGTACAACAAACAGAAAACCACCAACCGATGCCTCACTCTGGCCCTTCTGCAAGAGGATAAAGAACATGCCAGAATGAGAGGAGATGCTGGCTAGTTTTTATGAAGGGGGCAGAGTCCAATTCCACACCCTCTCCTTTGCTTAACTTGCATTTTGAGAGTTGTTGGCATGCTCCCACCAGGGTGGGAGGGTGGCCTAGTGGGGAGAGGGGAAGGCTTAGAGTCAAGAAGGCCTGCCTTGGATAGTGACCCTCTGGGGACCATATAGGGGGAGATAGCCACATTGATTTACAAAAGTCCTCTTTAGATCCCTAATCTACCTGAAATACAGTACTAATTTAACCTACCACATCCAAGACGTGTTGGCGCAGTGAACAAAAAGTCCTGGATCTTAGGGAATTGAGCCTCAAATGCTGACTGGTTGAGTGACTCGAGGAAGGTCAATTTGCCCGAGTCTTGCTTTCTCCTTTCTCAGATGGGGATAATGCCATACCTGGAGAAACTGCCTCCCAAGGCTGTGGTCGGGCCCCAGTGAGGCAGCAGTGTAGGCACAGACCTTGCAGTGCTCAGTGTCGCTCTTGGTCAGTTAGGGCCATGCGACTGTGGAAAGTCTTCCCTTAATGAGTGTCCTGCAGCTGTGTGCCCTGGGGAGTCCACGAAGGAGGGGCCAGTGAAGTGAGTGCTGCTGCCTTTCACCTCCAACCATAAGATGTATTTAGTTTGCTGTGCTCTGGCTCCGGGAAGACCTTGGGACAAACCTTTCTTTGTCTGAATGGAGGGCTGCTTGTTGTAGCTCTGGGGGCCACATGAGGAAGAAGATGCCGTTCCAGCGGATGGGCCGTGTCACCTCGGAGGATCTCCAGAACCCCTACGCCATCTCTCTTATTGCAAAGACTCTGGGGAACCAGTCAAACAGGGGCGTGGGAGTGGAATAGCCACTGAACAGCAGAAAGCAGGGTTAAATTGCAGGACCTGTCTATCTATAAGCATTTCCTAAGGGCTCATGACGTCCCAGACATTGTCCTAAGTATTACAGATACAAGGACCAAAAATGAACAAATCCCTACTTTCCATTCAGGAGAGACAACAGGTCTGTATGATACAAAGTAACAGGCACAGAAAGGCGCTACACTGATGATTTCACAGGTGCACAGAATCCCTTCATGAGGAAATTCCTCCTATCAACTTCACAGGAGCACAGTGTGAAATTTAGAGGCATCAAGAGTTGCTCGGAGCCCCAAGGGCTCTAAGCAAGGTGCCCAGAGTCTCCAGCCAGCAGGTGTCACTGAGGAAGGTACGTAATCCCGTTATCCTAGGCTTCACAACTGGCTCCCCACTACCCTGTGTGTGTCTGACTTGTCACCCCATCTGGCTTTTCTTGGCAAAGATACTGGAGCAGTTGGCCATTTCCTTCTCCAGATCATTTTACAGAAGAGAAAGCTGAGGCATACAAGGTAAAGTAACTTGCCCGGGGTCACACAGCTAGTAAGTGTCCGAGACTGGATTTGAACTCAGGTCCTTCCAACTCCAGGTCCAGTGCTCTATCCACTGTGCCAACTACACAAAGTAAAAGCAAGCTCATTGGCAGGGGGAGGTGGGAGGAGGAGGTAAGGGAGAAGAACCAGGAAAAGGTCTCAAGGATCAGCTCTCTGCTACTTTGTTTGTCTACCTATTTTTTTTTTCTTTTAGGCTTTACTGCACCCGTACACCTGGTCAGGGTTCCCATTTTCCATACAGTTAATAACAACAGCAGCTAGTATTTACGTAGCGCTTCAAGGTTTGTAAAGAGTTTAGCAAGTGTTCTTTCATTTTATTCTCACTACCACCACATCACTCCCTTACTCAGTAAACTCCAGGGGCTCCCTTTCACCTCCAGAATCAAACACAAAATGTTCGGTTTGGCATTCAGAGCCCTTCATAACCCGGCCCCTCCTACCTTTGCAGTCTGCTTACACCTTGCTCTGACACATACTCTCCCCTCCAGGCTGTATCACAAACAAGTCTTCTGACTTGGAGCATTTTCTCTGGCTTTCTTCATATCTGGAATGCTCTTCCTTCTCCTCTCCTATTTCTGGCTTCCTTCAAGGCCTCCCTAAAATCCCACCTCCTCCAGGAAGCCTTTCCCACTCCCTGTTAAGCCTGCCGCCCTCCCTCCATGAATTGTTTCCTAGTTCCCCTATAGCTAGCTTGTTTGGATATGTGCGTGCTGCAGGGCAGGGACTGTCTACGGCCTGTCTTCCCACCTCGAGCTCTCCGGACAGTGCCTGACACCCAGCAGGCACTTCTCACTGACCACCCTGGGAGGTGCGCTGTCACTGACATGCAAGGCAGGCGTGGAGCTGGAGCAGCCAGCGGGAGGTCTGCATGGTGGAGGGGCGGGGGGCCAGAGCAGCACTCCGCTTCCCTGTCCTCTGCACGAACTTTCTTCCCGCGGCTCCCTGGGGTACATGTACGGGACCCCTTTTGGGACTACGGGCCGCTCAGTTCCCGTGGCTCCCCACGGCCCTAGGACATTGCCTCTTGCAGCCTTTTTGCATTATGTTTCAGCTCATTTGACCAAACTTTGGCTCAAAGTGGGAAAGAGGCGGGCTTGGGCCCCTCGGGCAGTCGGCTCTTCCGAGGCTCCAGGTTCCGCGGTCCTCTCTTCCCGCATCGCTGCGGCTCTTCTTTTCCTTCTCTCCGGCTCTTGCTCCAGCCCCGGAGCAGCGACGGGCTGGGCAGCCTGGGGGGCCCGAGCCCCGCTCCCTGCCCCGTACGAAGTGCCGGCGGGGCGTACGTAGAAGAAGGCTCCCTGCCCCGCAGCGGCCGAACCCACCCCGCAGCACTCCGGGGGACGCCTCCCGGCTCTGGGCAACGAGCCGCAGACGCTGGCCCGCCCCCGCGCTCGGGCCCCGCCTCTCTCCGCGGAGCCCGCCAATCGGAGGCCGAGCTCGTCTTTCCTGGCAGGGCTCCCGGCGAGTCCCCGCCCCGCGTACAGGAGGGCCAATCGGAGGTCGGTCCGCGGGGGAGGGGGCGGGGCCGGGCGCGCGCCTAGCCGCGCGGCGCCCGCGAGGGGCCAGTTGGCAGTTGGGAGCCGGGACGCCCCGGAGGTGGCGGCGGCGGCGGCCGGGAGGGAGCGGGGCGGTGGCGGCAGCCGTGCGGGGAGCGGGACGCTCGGCGGGGTGAGCGGACGGCGGCGGACGGAGGACAGGGCACGGCAGGGGAAGGTGGGGGTCGCCTGGGGCTGAGGAGGGGCGGGTGGGCGGACGGACTCGGGCCGGGCCGAGCGGTGGCGATGGGGGAGGGGAGGGGCTGCGGGCGCGAGGGCGGGGGGAGGACTGCGCGTGCGCGCCCCCGCGCCTCCTGCTCCTCCTCCCCGGCCCCTCCCGGAGCCGCCGCCGCCGCTGCAGCAGCGGTGGGTCCCCCTGCTGAGACGGAGCGGGGGCGGCGGGGCGGGGCGGGCAGAATGGAGGCCCCCCCCCGGACCGCAGGCTCCTCCGAGCTCACCTAGTCCAACTTTAGAGGTGGGGGGGGACTGGGCCCCAGAGGGGCATCCCGCGGGGGCGAGGGGGGGCGGCGCAGAAACAGGGTTTGAACTCAAGAGTCTCGGATTCCCAATCCTGCGCTCTCTGGGGGCACCGGGGCACCTTGCATTCCTTTTAGAAACAGATGAGGAAACTGAGGCCCAGAGAGGTCCCTTGACGTGCCTAAGCAGGATTTGAACCGAGACCCCTGGAACTGCAGAGCCAGCGCTCCCGGCCCGGTGCCTTGTGTGCCCCTCAGTGCCAGGAGCTCCCGATAGTTGGGTCTCTGGTCTGGCCCGCCCCCTCCCTCCCCGCGGAGCTTTTTGGGCGAGTGTGGAGATTTTAGAGCCCACCACCCGAATTTGAGAGGAGACCCTCCTTTCTTGCCTTTCTTCCTTGTTTCCAGCCCCTGGAAGCGCGCCCTTGTGGACCGGACTGGGGGGGGGGGGGGCCTCGGACAAAGCCGGGCACACGCCGAGCTTCGGGGTCGCTGTTCTCCCCTTTCCCCCCAGGCCCCCCCCCCCATGGACGCGGAGATACCTTTCCCCGAAATAAACCGTCTGTTGAGCAGCTGGTGGACACGGGCTCTCGGGTCGGGGCAGCCACCGTGCCACCGGGAGGGAGGGTCTGCAGTCACTGCCGCCGCCGCGGGTCCCCAGGCTTCGTCTGCACTGGGCTGATGCCGGTGTGCCTGGACTGCCCGGGGTGACCTTCGAGGGGAGAGAACTCACACTGCACGGTTTTATGACATGGCAAGTTCATTTCTAGCTTATCCACCCTGCTTTTATGTTTAAAAGGTTAATGTTTAAAAACGGGTTTTAAGTTGTTGAAGTGAGTCTCCACGGTGAAAGAAGATAGCAATGGTGAGGGGGCGGGGTTTGGGGAGGGATGGTCTTCGGTGACTCAGACATTTGCCTGGTGGCCTTGGGGAAGCATTTCAGGAAGGTCAGGGACAAAGTGGTGCTGTCCCAGGTGGTCACTCCCAGGTTCAGCATATTGATAAAGGGCAGGGACTGTATCGTCCGGACTCGTCCGGACTGGGAAAACAGCTATCCCAAGGCGTCGGGGAGTCTCCATAAGGAACGGTGGAGAGTAGCTTGCAAAGTCATATACATCTTTTGCTACCTCTCTGACTTCCCAGGAGAAGCAGTGATCATGAAAAAAAAACAACATTGAAGACATTATTGAAAGAAAAATAATAGAGAAAATAGAAGGAGGGAAAAATCGTCAAGAGAAATGATTTTCTCCAAGTTTTCGTTCTCAAGCACATGGGTACTTAAGAGGGCAGAGTGAGGAGCGGCTAGGCTCTCTGGAGAGACACTGTCCAGTCTGTTGTCTCAGGTCTTGCTCGTGGCTGCTCAGTGGTTCCCTGTTTGGGCTAGTGTCTGAGGGGTGTTGGACCAGATGACTCTGATGTCTTATTTAATGTGCGATTCTAGGAAGCACTTTTGTGTCTCCCATGTCGCCAAGCAGAGTGCCGTGCATGTCAGAAATGCCCATAAATCAATATATAAAATAAATATAAAATCAGTATAAATCAGTTATTTAATCTCAGAATCTCAGAACTGGAAGGGACGCCAGAGGCCATCTAGTGCTCCCTCCCTGAAGCAGCAAGCCCGCCTGACAAGTGAGCAGCCAGCCTTTGCTTGAAGACAAGCCCCCAGTGCAATGCCTTGCACATGGTAGGTGTTTGTTAAATTGACTCAAATGGACTCAGAAGGAAGGAGGGCAGGGTAGCCCTGTGGTGGCCCCGTCACGAGTGCTGGTACATATTCAGGCTTTACCCTCGCCGTGGTTACATTGTGACGTGATCTCCAGATCTGCCCAGCCCATACCTGAACAGGTGCCCTCGTCCGACATCCCTGGCAAGAGGCCTCTCACTGGTTCCGCGACCCTCCCCTGTGCCCCAGACTGCTCTTCGACCCTTCGTCCTGCCCTCCAAGGCCAAGCACAATGAGGCTACTCTTTCTTCCACGTGACAGCTCTTCACAATATGCGTCCTCACTTTCACCAGTCTGCAAGCCTTCATAATCTTCTGGACCGTCTCTAGCTTATCAGTGTCCTTTTAAAACTGTGGTACCCAGACCTAAACATGAAATTCAGATGTGATCTGACCTGGAGGGCATGTAGCACGTGTCCTCACGTCTTTTGGACAGTAAACCTTTTACTGTATGTAGACCACGCTTGTGTTGGATTTCTAGGCTACTGTATCACACTACCGACACATATCTAGCCTGCTGGCCATTTATATCCACTCCCAACTAGCCTTCCACCATCTTGTATTAAAAAGTCAGGAAAAGAGGGGAAGGAAGTAAGCATTTATAAAGCACCTGCTGTAGATCAGCCACTGGGCTAAGCACTTGACAGATATTAGTTCATTTGCTGTTATCATCCCTGTTTTATAGTTGAGGATACTGAGGCAAACAGAGATTGAGTGACTTGCCTAGGACCAGACAACTGGTAAGTGTCTGAAGCTAAATTTGAACTCAGATCTGCCTGATTCCAGGCTCAGCACTCCAGCCATTCTGCCAAGTGTAAGAGTTTACATTTTCGCCTATTTTTATTTTTTGTCTTTTTTGATTTGGTCCAATTTTTTATTGCCTCCGTCATCCAGTGTAATTTTTTTGGGGGGGAGTTGAAAATTTAATAAGCTTGCCGTCTATATCCTTGTCCCATTAATTGGTTAAAAATGTTGAGCAGTATAGGTTGTATACTCTAGAGCTATATAACCAAGTTGCAGAGTAGATAGAGTATTTGATTTGGAATCAATAAGAACTGAGTTTGAATCCTCCCTCAGCTATGTGACCATGGACAAATCACTTTACTTCTTGGTACCTCAGTTTCCTTTTCTGTAAAATGGGGATAATACACTTATCTTCTACCTCACAGGGTTGTGGTGACATTTAAGTGAAATTATATATGTAAAGCACTTTGCAGATCTCACGGTGGGGGTGTGTGTCTGTGTCTGTGTCTGTGTGCGCACTCGCTGTAAATATTATTAGAGACTTTGCAAGTTGACATCAAACTGTTAATCCCAAATTTCATTCCACTTATATTTTATGCCACATTCTATAAATCCAAGCCTTGTTTTCTGGCACCATTTTTATCTCCAATGGCCATTCGCATCCCAAGTGTGCTTTCTCTTTGGAAGCCCCAGCCTTTGATCAAAGGTGATGAGAACGAGGGCATTTCCTTGCACCTAACACCTACTCGATGCCTAGTCAGCGTCGGCTTAGTTGAATTCTGTTTGTTGCTCAAGACGTAGTAATAGTTTTTTAGATTCTCTCTGGCAGATTCTGTCATTTGTGTCTGGGTGACTCATCAGAATAGGGCAGAAGTTACCAGGCTTGACCAGCTTTGGGAGGCCTGTCTCCAGGCTACCCCAGGACCCAGCTTGGATGGTCTTGCCAGCACTTCTGTCTTCTTCTCTCCTTAGAGGTCCCAGCTTCCTTCTCAGAGGGTTGGCTTATCTCTTCTTTTTTCCTGTGGCTTGGTGCCTCATCCATCCATCCACAGCCTTTTCAGGCACTTCAGGTAGCACTTTCTACATCTCCAGATCTTGTTTGAAACCATTCCACTTTGTATGAATGAGAACGTTCTTCTTTGGGATGACCCACGCAGGGGAAGTCACTTGGCCTTCCCTTCTCAAGGCAGGCCATCTTGCCCTTGGAGCAAAAACTCAAACATTTTGTAGCCTCTGCATTAATCCTGCATTGGTGTGGATCCTACAAGTAGAGAGTAGGTAGAGTGGAACTTTAAGGAATCTTACAGGTCATTGGATACAGCCCCCTCATTTTGTAGCGGGGCAAGCCAAGGCCCAGGAGAAACTAGATGATTTGCCCAGGGTTGTGTAGCTAAGAAGCACTTTCTGCCCTCAAGTCCAGTGTTCTGGCCCACTAAGTTTGGGGAATAAACCATTATTTGGACATACCTTCCGCATAACTATCTCAGCTGTGATGGAGGTCCTGTTGTTTTTAACGCTTGGGGAATTGTGTAATGGTGGAGGAGCGAGTCTGTGCAACTTATCGGTCAGAAGACTCTGAGTGTCTTGAGGACTGAGTCAGTTTTATCCACTGTAGGTGTTTGGAATACAGTCAGCAGTTAATAAGAGCCTGTTGACTTGATTTAACAGAACTGCCAAATTCGCAAGTCCTGATTCTCTCTGGACTTTACAAGAGGACTGAGCCTCGCCGTGAGATTCTTTTTGCCTCTGCAGCACGTTCAGCCCTGTCATGGCGTGGTGGTGATGGGGGACAGAATTTCATGGGACTTTAAATGGAGTAGAATTGCCAGGGATGGATTTTTTTTCTAATTTAGAATACAGTAACCGTGTTTTTCTTTTTTCTGTTGTTCTTGTCTTTCCATTTTGCTACTGGTTTTGTGTTGCCCTTTTCCCATTTTCCTTCCCCATCCTATGGTGTTCTTGGTGTTGTGGTGTTCTGAGAGGAACGCTGGCTTGTGCTGCTTTGCAGTGAGAGGTCCAGGCTGCCCAGGGCTCAGCAGTGCCCAGAGAAGTGGCCTGAAGCCCCTCCTTAACTTGTTGCTCTCCTTTACCCTCCTCTTCCAGTGCAAGGGAAGAATCAAGTTGTGATCCAGTTCCGAGGTCATGTTTGTTGAGCACTTAAATACCTCTGGCTGGCTTCACTTATTTGGGCTCTTTTTTTCTGCTTGTGACTCTCCCCCTTCCCTGGCCACTGGGTCAGCTGTTCATGTGTCTCTCTTCTCTTGCCTCACACTAGTGTGTGGTGGTTTCTCCCCTGTATCTTTGCTTTGGTACAAACTCCTTAGCCATTTAGGTGCCTAGATACTTCTTAGGTTTAGGAATGTTATTAACAAGGATGTGGGCTATTGATACGAAATGCTGACAGGTGACTCTTGTCACCAGTAGGGCAGACAGGAGACGGACCAGCCAAGCACCTCCCACAGTGAGAAAGGAAGCCCAAGAATGGAGGAAAGAGGCAGGCCTGGTGAGGGGCACCTCCCTCCCTGAGAAGCACAGAGCAAGAGATTTTGTCTAAAATTAATGTTGAGTATATTTCTGAAAATGTGTATTGATGAAGTTATTGGCAATTGTTGTTTTCGTCGCTGCCTCGTGGTATAGTGGATAGAGAACAGAAATACGTAGTTTGGGAGAGATCTGATCTGCATTCAGGACCCCCCACCCCTCCCCCAGGAGCCCCTTAGTCAGCTGGACGATATAGGGCAGTCATTCAATCAGTCTCCTTATCTGTAGATCAGAACAGTAACACTGATGGTGCCTGGGTCCCAGGGTGATTGGGATGCTCACATTTGAGCTTTGAGGACTGTAGAAATGTCAGCTACACTTTTCTTCAAGAAATGTCTAACAAATCTACGGTAAGAATTAGGTGCTGCTGCCTTGTAGTCTAAATATGCCCTGATCTGATAGGAGCAGCATAAATCATTAAGGGTGGGGGGAGATGCGAAGTACAATGTGATGAAGCCCTGAGCATGTTGGATTTTATTAAATCCAACTAAAAACTTAGGTTTCTATATTTCTATTTTAGGCTCTACATTCTTGCTTTTTGTGTTAGTTACATGTATCTACCTTTCTCCATAGATGAACTACATGCAAAGGCAGCATTTAGGACCCATAAGCTCATGATTTCTCTTTTGGAAGGCCATTAGGGCCTGCCTTCTTCCATGCAGTTTTTGCCAGTGGGGCTATAGTTGGAAAGACCTGGGCCTGAATCAGGACTCTGGCTAACCACATTCCATCTCTAGCCTCTGGTCTCTCATTTACAGTTGAGGAAGATGGTACTTTAGTTACTTCTAATATTAATACCCACTACTTGGAAGGTTTTTAAAAAAAAATTTAAAAATTGTAAACTGTAAAGTGCAGAAACATGATAGCTGCTCCCATTTTTATAGGGAGCATGTGAGCCAACTTCTCCAGCATCTGTGTTAACAGGCTTTTTTAATACACCACCATTTAAGCTTATAGGGTATATTTTCTGTTTCTGCTCATTTCTGTGGGTATTTATTTTTTAGTTCTTCTTATCTTAAAGCTGAAGTACAAATTAAAAGGAAAGTTCCTGCCAAATCATTACTGAATGGTATCGGAAAACAAATGGTTTCTCATGCAATAGCAGAGCCATTCGCTGGTTCAGTTTTGTTTTCCGAATAGTGTTATGGAATGAGTGATGGCCTCCATCTTGGCTCTCACATAGACTGGCTGTATGACCCTAAGCAGGTCTTCTGTCTTCTCTGAACTTGAGTGTCCTCATCTGCAGAATGGGGCTAACTCAACTAACTCTCCAAGGTGGTTGTGGGGAAAGGGTTCAGTAAACCTCAGGGTGCTATAGAAACATAATGAGGATGATGAGAACCTGCGGAGCAATCATTTATGTGTGTCATCATCTTGGAAATAGAGGAGCACCAGGGTTGCTTTTGCCCGGAATGTTTCTGGCTGGAGAATGGTGTTCTTCACCTTTTCCTTTTGGACCCCTTGGACAGCGGGCTGGTGAAGCCCAGGGTCCCTTCTCAGAATAATGTTTTTAAATACATAAAGTAAAATACATAGGATTACAAAGGGAACATTTCTTTTAAAATACAGTCATCAAACTATTAAAAAACCAAGTTCGTGAAGCCCAGGTTAAGAACCCCTGGGTTAGATGAAAGTCATTTGGATTGAATTTTGCTTTCAGCGTACCGTATACTTTGGAAGTAAAGTTTGTTAGTTTAGTTGATGGGCTAATGAGAAAAAAAGTATTTCACGTTTACTAAGTAATCCTGTCTTTTCATCCTCATCTCATCCCTGTGTTGGCTCAGTGACGGAGAACAAGAGCCTCCAGCTTTGGGCTCCAGGGTTTTTCCCCAGCTGTCACCCACCCTGTGCCTGGATGCTTTCCCCTCTCATCTCTGCCTTCTGCCCTTGTTGGCTTCCTTCAAGTCCCAGCTAAAATGCTACCTTCGACATGGAGCTTTTCTAGATCCCCTTTAATTTGGCGTCTTCCCTCAGTTGATTATTCCCAGTTTATCTCCTCCATAACTTGTTTATGGATGATTGATTGCACCTTAGCACCCTCGTTAGACTGAGTTTCTTGGAGCAAGGGTTGTCTTTTGCCTTTCTTTGTATCCCCAGTGCTCAGCCTGTGGCTCACACTAAGCACTTGAAAGGGTGCAAACTCGGCTGTCTCACAGCTTAGCTCCCAGGAAAGACAGATCCTTGTGTGGCTGTTTACTTCTCCTGTTCTGCTGAGGGTCCTTCTGGGAGCCGTGTCTGTCACTGCCCTGCTTAGCTCTGTCACCGGAAGGGCTTAGCAGATCCTGATGTGAGAGCTTAAATTGACAGGTGTGCTGAACCTAACAGGACTCATGCGGAGAGTACACAGGGGCTGAAGGCAGAGCTTTTCTTTGTAAATAGCTTTGTCTTCTGGGGTTCTCTTTCTCTGTTAGTGAAATCTTTGAACCCGAAAGCTGTTTAGAAACTGTCTTTTTGCTGTAGCATGGCCAGGTGGATGTTGAATACATACTGTTCAGTACAGAGACTATCTAGTCAGTAAGTGGGAAGCACCTGCTGGGTACTTGCATGGTGTAAGGTATATGGCCTGGCTGCTCCCCCAAAGACCCTCTCCTTCCCTCTCCAGAGCACCTTGCTGTATTTTTATATTTACTTAGGCTCTGTACTTGTTGTTTCTCTCATTGACTATAAGCCCATTAAGGGCAGGGATTGTTTTATTTTAGTCTTTGTGTCTCCAACACCTGGCATAGCCTTTTACCGGGATTTGTTGATTGAATAAAGTGAGATCCAAGTTAAGGGTTGGAATAAGTCAAGATGAAAAGCTAAAATCTTTGTTTCATCAAGAGTATAACGGTATTAAAGAAGTAAGGGAGAACTGCTGAGAAGTTTTCTCCTTTGGAGGGTGCTTGAGACTTGGTGAAAGAGCTCATTGTGTCCAGTGGTTTGGGAGCCCCAGGACCAGAGGTGTGATCCAAATGCCCAAGTGAACAGAACCATCCTATGGCCCCATTTAAAAACTTACTGGAAGGATTGGCATTGGGGGGAGGATGGGAAGCCAGTGACATGATTTTAATCACATAGTTTAATGCAGAGAACATCAAGTCACTTCTTTCCCTTTTCTTGGCCTCTGGGTAGAATAATTCCCGGGAGCTTTCCTACTTTGAATAGCATTCTCCTTCCTTGTAGGCAGCCTAGAGATGGGAGGTGATTCTGAAGTGGTGTCATCAACCCAGTTAAGGTGGGGGGGATATGTATGTATGTGTGTATATATGTGTATATATGTACATACACACATGTATGTGCTGCCTCCCCTTTGGCACGGAGGGGAATCCACATTCAGATTTATGTCACTTGGAACAGGGCAAAATGTATACCACTTAAAACATTTTAAGGTTGACAAACATGGATATTGTGGGTCTGTTTAAGGAAGATAAGCTAAAATATGTGCACTGTAGAATTATAGGGAAGGCAAATTAGGGTTATTCATTAATATCAGTGTATCTGTTTTCTCATTAGAACAGATGTCCCAAAAATGCTTCATAAGCCTCACATGCATTTATAATTACAACAAACCTTTTTTTGTGTAGCAATCACAAATGACTTTTATTTTCTGTAGATACATA